>NC_056739.1:455823803-455946303 GCF_019279795.1 Protopterus annectens
CTGAACCAGGTTTCTGTTACTGCACAGATATTGATGTTCTCCATGCTAAGGAGAGTTTCGAGTGCGTGCAACTTGAGGTTTAGACTTCTGGCGTTGAGTAGCATTACTCTTAGTTTCTTATCCCTTGTGATACCTATGGAGGTGGGTTTGTCTTTTGAGCCTTGCCTAAAAAAGGCACTATGGGGGTAGCAAGAGCCTTTGCCAATATCTGAAAGCCCAGGGGTGACAGGTGCAAGCCATCCCTAGCGAAGCATTGTGGCTTGTCGAGCATATCATCCCAAACTGACAGGCATTGGATCCCCTTTGAATGACACCAGTACTTAAGCCAATTGTTGAAATTGATCATCTTGTCTTCATATTGTGGCATCATTCTTGGTGAGGGTAAGATGCTACTCAAGGTCAGGGTCATACCGGCCTGGGCTACATGCTCAGAGAGCTCCTTTATGTCTCTTTTCATGTAGTCCAGGGAGGTACGTCTCAGGTCATTCACACCAGCATGGACAATGACTGAGTCATATTTGTACTTGCCTTGGAGTGACCTGAGTGCTTGTGTTATGTGGCGGATCCTAGCGCCCGACAGGCTGCTCACTGAGACCCTCTCCTTGTTCAGCCTGGTGAGCGGGACGTCAGTGTGCCTGACGATAGAGTCACCTATTACAAGTGTATCAGGTGTGTTGTTTAGTCTTAAGGGCTGTAACTGTTCGGCACACTGGCTTTGTGAGATATGTGTTGCACGTGTTTTGTTTTGGGGTAGCGGTTATTTGGGTATCTGCTTTGGAGGTCTCTGCTGCTTAGGCAGATCTTTATTTAGAGCCTCCGAGTATATTTTTGTGTGATTATGTGTTTGGCTTGCTGTCGTGGTAGGTCTATGTGAGACTGAAATTGTAGTGAGTGTGGTTTCCTTCTCCTCCTGACTAGTTATGCCAGTACTGAGTTGAGAGAGCTTAGCCTCCAGTTTGGCTATATCGTTGCATCTCTCACATGTGTTGGAATTTGTTGGGAGGAGGAGAGGGTTGTCTGTGTACATGAGGCAGTTGTAACATTGCCTCAAGATTCCCAGATTCACCAGCTGGACCGAAGAGGAGATTGACAACTGACCTTTGGACATGCTAGCATAATATTGGGAATTCCTTAATAATTGAAAACAAGGGCCAGTGGGGAGTGAGGGTGTAGTGCTTTTAATTTTTAGTGCTGACTTATATAATTACTTTAGCGAGCAAGTGCCAGGTAACTTAAGTGCAATGTGTTACAGGTAACTTAAATGCAAAAACGACAAACAGTAACTTTCTTTCAAGTGAAACAAGGAAATAAGTACAGTAAGCAATGCAGATATCACTAGTGATCCACAGAAGCGCTGAGAAGCCGCATATTAGGTGGAATTAGCGTTCCAGGGAAATAACAAGCAAACAAACAACAAGCATATAAACAAAGCTAGATTCAGCAGGCCTATGCTACAGCAAACAAGGGGTACCAATTTCAGTAAATACAGTTCAAATATTCAGGCACTATAAACCTTTAACCAGAAATTCCCAGCTCAGAAGGGCAGAGTCCAGCCTCTTCTCCCACAAGAGTGCAGACCACAAACCTTCTTAATGTAAAATAACTGGCCTGAAGCCCAAGTGCTTAAACCAGAACTAATACACTTTAAGAATAACAGACACTGGGCTCCCAATCAGCAGTTCCCAACTTAAAAGGATGAAAGCTACCTGTCCTGCCACCACAGTGCATGCCACAAACCTTCCTAATGTAAAACAACTGGTCTGAAGCCCAAGTGCTTAATCCAAAAGACTTAGAATGATAGCTACACTTTAATCAAGTTACTACCAAGCAGTAATAAATACAATTGAATACTTTAGAGAATGCCTGGATTAGTGCTCAAGTTACACAAACAAAGCTAGATCCAGCAGGCCAATCCAGTCTATGCCACAGCAAACAAGGCACCAACTTCAGTAAGAAGCAGTTCAGATATGCATGCACTATAAGCCTTTAACCAGAAATTCCCAGCTCAGAAGGGCAGAGTCCAGCCTCTCCTCCCACAAGAGTGCAGACCACGAACCCTCTTAATGTAAAATAACTGGCCTGAAAGCCCAAGTGCTTAAACCAGAATTAATACACTTTTAGAATAACAGACACTGAGCCCTCAATCAGCAGTTCCCAACCTAGAAGGATGTAAGCTACCTGTTCTGCCACTACAGTGCAGACCACAAACCCTCTCAGTGCAAAATAACTGGTCCAAAGCCCAAGTGTTTAAACCAAAAGGCTTAGAATGAGTTACACCAAGCAGTAATAAATACAATTGAGTACTTTTAAGATGATGCAAAAGTAAAATAAAGTAGGTAGAAACACAAGTACAGTAAAAGCAGATGAAATTTATATATATATATATATATATATATATATATATATATATATATATATGTATGTACATAACATGCAGTGCACTCAGACCTCAGAACCATCCCTCTCAACCTCTTAGTGCAAGACACCTGTAAAGGGGGGAATGGACCAGATTTAGGGACATATTTCAACTATCGCTGTTAGAAACAAAGGCATATTACAGCAACAGGTTGTGTTTCAGCAGACAATTACTAAAGGATATGAGGATGGAAATTGAAATGTTATGTCATTATTTACTGACATAAATTCTTGGATCATCACAGTGATTTACCAGACAAATACAAATAAATTGTGGAACAGAACAAAAGTATGGGCCAAACATCTGGACATTCTGTGAAAATCCTGGTAGTGGAGAGGTATGCTCAGAACCCGTAGTTCAATGAATCTGGACCAAGCCTGAAAGTGAGAGGACAAAGGCATGAAATTAGGGACATATCCAAAATATGTGAGTAGATAAGGTGAGAAAGTTGATGTAGTAACACTGTACGTCCTAACATATATTGGCTGAAATATCACATCTGCGACTCAATTGCTTTTCATTAGTTAGTGACCTCAATCCCCACATCATCCCACTGATGCGTCAGAATACATAACAGTTATGGGGACCAGACCAATGAAATTGGCAAGACAACAGGACATCCTACGAATGTGTGGACATAACAAAACATTAGGGAAACAACACTCAGCTAATAAGCAACATCCAAACTACAATCAGACTGACATAACACTACCCAAATCCAGCTCTTTGGCTGTACACATTCATTTGCAAATATAACAGGCACTACAGGGGTGTAACACTAGTGGAAAACAGACACTGGTGTGAAAGTGCATACCCACAACCCATTGCACCAGAGTTACAGTGACATACCAGTAAGCAAACTGAACACTACAATATAATGATTGTGTGAGCAGCAATATCCAATTTGTCACTTACACATTACCGCTACATATACCGTCCCAAGTCCCAGTGTAGTGGGAATCTTGAGGTGTTACAGGGCATGTCACAGTTTGCCCATACAAATATATACAGGTGATAGGGAACCAGAAACTGGAGCAGCATGCACAGTCAGATAGAAAGGGTCCATGACACTCACATGTAGCCCCCTCCCTACACAGCCCAAATAACATGTACACACTACACTGCTACACAATCCTGACAGTCTGTTAACAATGGCCAGACATACAAAGACTTCTCAAATGTACAGTTTCCCACAGAATGTATAGACACAGGACTCATATCTATGGCTGCTTCCTTGTTACATCTCTAGGGGTCTATGACATCACTGGGATGGTAGCAGGAATGAAGGCAATAAATAATGATACTACATACCTCTGAACCTCTTAGTGCATGACATCTGGACAAAGCCTGACATAATTGTGGGACAGAGGCCCAAACACAGGAGTATATTGGACATATTGCTGTTATAAATTTAGACAGTTGCTGGTGTTACTGGGTTTGTTTTCACATATCTTTTCTGAAGGATATTAAGTCAGTAACACCAATGGATGTTAGCATGTACTGACTGCATTCCCCAAAGTATCCTACTGATAAGCCAAGGACAATGACTGTGTGGGGAACAGACCAAACATATGAGCCATGCATCTGGACAGTGTCTTGGGCCTCTGGACAGTTTAGAGGTATGACCACAGTCATGTCCCCTGACAGCTGCTAAACATGTCACCCAAACATGTCACCCAACACCTTATGAAGTACAGTAAGACCAACACGACACTCCCCCCACATCAGCTCTGGGCAATTACCCATGTATATTCAAATACAGCATGCACTACAGGGAAGGAACTGTAGTGAAAAGCAGATAGTGGTGCAAAAATGTCCACCCAAAAACAATTTGCACCACAGTCACAGCAACATGCCAGTACCCAAAATGAACTCAAGAGTACAATGACTGTCTGCACAAACATATTCTAATTGCCAGTCACACGCTGCACTAACATATACTGGCCAAAATCATAGTGTATTGGGAATCCTGAGGTGTTACAGGACATTTCACAGTCTGCCCCTAAAAGCATACAAACCTGATAGACCGATAGCAGCCATAGCAGCATGCACAGTTGGATAGGTAAAGGATTATGACGCTCACATCTGCTACTCTCCCTACCCAGCCCAACAAACATCTACACACAACACTGCTACACAATCTTGGCAGTCTGTTCACAGTGGCCAGACATATATAACTGTCATATGTACAGATTTCCACAGAATTTCCAGGGTGTGGAACCATAATCCTGTCCACTGCCACATACCACAGCCAGGAGTCTGCTAGGTCACTGGGATGATACCTGGAGTGCAGTCGTTAATTAATGATATACCATACCTCCGCGCCTCATAGTGCATATAATCTGGATGCACTTGGGGGCCAGGGGGCCAGAAAGAGGGATATATCACACATAATGGTGTTACAAACTGAAACAGTAGCTGGTGTTACATGTGTTGTTGTAACATGATATCCCTGAAGGATATGATGTCTGGAACACCAATGGATGTCAACAGTTAGTGACTACAATCCTCACATTATTCTGCCAACACCACAAAAAAGACATTGTTTGAGGAACTGACCAAATATAACAGGCAAACCTCTGGCCACTCTGTGGACAACATGCCAGTTGAATGGTATGTCAGGGGCATATCACTGTCAGAAGTCAAGTCACTCAGTAAATGTATGTCAAGATGAAGCCTGTCAATCTAGTAGCTCTGCATGTGTATAACAGCACAAATGACATACAATCTGTACCAAATTCTGGACCTTTGTCCATCATGTTGTTGGGCTGTCTCCACATGTCCTGTCCTGTGAGGTATTCCCACCTACTGTCTGTGAAGCTGTAGCCCCCATGCCTCTGTAATGTCACCCTGCACAGGCAAGGAAAAGGGGCAAGGCCAACATGAAGGACATCCCATATGTTAGCACTAGCAGCAGTGCCCAGGCCAACACCACAATACTATGTGGGCACCTACATAGCTGTATGGCAATACCTGACAGGACATCAACCCCCTCAAGGTAGACTGAACACCTGTGGTGGACAGCAGCAAAACACAACTACCATCATAGGTGGAAATAATTGCAGGACAGGCCAAGAAGGAACAGGCACCTCACTGGCAGCCATGTCACCTTGTTCTGCACAAGCAAATAAGGTCACAGGGGATGTACACTAAGGGTGTCTTTGAGTTTAAACTGGATACATCCACCAAGGCCAATCAGTAGGTCTTCCAGATATGTGTCTGCAATTCCAGAGGCAACACACATATCTGCTCTGTAGTGGTGATCAATAACACCACATACACATATGCCATAGATATAGGCAACCGGCTGCAGACAGGTGAAGTGTAAACTTCACCCCCCGTCCCCCATAGGTCCACATGTGCATGTACAGCACAGAGGTCTCCATAGGCCTGATACCATTTCTGGCTATATCCTACATGAACACAGGCATGGCATCTCAGATTCATTCTGCAGCCTGATCACCGGTGTCATCCCATCTGCACAGAGGACAGACGGAAAGGTTATGCATTAGCATGAATGTTCTGAAGGATACACCTCTGAAACTGAAATGTATACCATTATGTCATGACAGCAGTCCTCAATGACATGGCCAAAAACCTCAACACTCTCCATTTAATATAATAACATAATATTAATACGCAATAGGAGATAAATAAAAATATACAGCTCAAATTCCCCAAACCAAGGTAGTGTAGTGGTCAGAGTCCCAGCTTTACATGCAGGCATACATGGTTTGAGTACTGTAACAGGCAATCCAATTTTACATGGGAAAGCAGTGTTAAAAGTACTATTTTCATATTAAAATATGTGGTGAGTTATTTTTGTCAACCAGGGTAGTGTAGCTGGTGTAAAATGGAAGTGTGAGTGCATATAACATGTGAAACCACCCATGTATACATGTGTCCCATACACTAAAGTTACACCCCATGCTACTGCAATGGAAGCACATTTTATATTTTATAAGAGATATATAAAATATGTATATATAAAATATAATAAATTATAATAATATTATAAGGATATAATATTATTATTATAATAATATAACATATATATATATATATATATATATATATATATATATATAAAATATATTTTATAAGAATAAACTGTAAGCAATGGTTAGGAAGGCCCAGCTATGCTTAGCAGGTTTAAGCATTGCTCAGACATGAATGCTAAGCAGCAGGTAGTGCAGCTAAGTGGAGTTGCACACTGGTAAAAATCATTAAGTGAAGCCAACACAGATTAAGCATCTGTGAGTTTAACCATGTGTTGGCATCACTTAGTGTCACATAAACCTATGCAAACCCACTTAAAACTGCTTTAATCACTCTATTTCCATCAGCCACTGTTCTGCCTAGCACCAAAATAATCAGCCCTCCAAAGTCTCAAACCCAGGGCCCTGTACACCATAGTCAGAGCAATGTACCACTACACCATTTGAGTTGTAAGGATTGCTGATGCTTTTTCAAACATATCATGCAGTAGAGTCATTCAACAGTAGGGAAAAGATTCCGTAGAATCAGTCAGGTTTTGTATTTATACATATACACATGTATATATGTATGGAGATGCATATATATATATATATATATATATATATATATATATATATATATATATATATATATATATATATATATATATATGCAAAAATATATACATAATATAAAAAGAGATATACACATAAAATATATACATATACATATAAATAACTAAATATATATAACTAAATATATATATATATATATATATATATATATATATATATATATATATATAGAGGTCTAGCTGAAAATGCCGTAATTCCACAATGCTGACAACGAGAATCCCAACGCTGAGAACACCGACATGTTAAGGTAAGTGTGTGATAGGGACGGATGTTAGGGTCAGGGTGTGGGTAAGGTAAGTGTGTGATAGTGACGGACGTTAGGGTAGGGCGCAACTCAGGTAAGTGTGCGATAGTGGCGGACTTTAGGTTTAGGGGCAGGTTAAGTGAGTTAGTGTTAGGGTGCGGGCAAGGTAAGTGTGCGATAGTGACAGACTTGAGGGTTAGGAGCGGATTAAGTGAGTTAGGGTTAGGGTGTGGGCAAGGTAAGTGTGCGATAGTGACAGAGTTAAGGGTTAGGGGCAGATTAAGTGAGTTAGGGTTAGGGTGCAGGTAAGGTAAGTGTGCGATAGTGACGGACTTTAGGGTTAGGGTTTCGGTAAAGGTTAGTGCATAGATAGTTGTGTATGTAAGGTTTAGTATAGGTTTGTAAGGTTTTTGGTGTGCTTGTGTTGTGTGTGTGTTTTTTGGGAAAGGTATTTGTTTTGTTGATTGTCAGGATTTTGGTTTGTAGGCCATGTGAAGTTTCATGTTTTTGAACTTTCTTTTTTTTTCATTTTTTTCGTGTCGGTTATTTCGTTGTCGGTGTTTTGGTGTCGGTGTTGTCAGGTAGACCCATATATATATACACACACACACACACACACACACACACACACACACTCACACACACACACACACACACACACACACACACACACACACACACACACATAGAGTCATACCTCACAACCATACCTCTCAACCTCCAAAGGCTGTCCAAATGGAGGGACAATAGGCCCAAACTAGGGACATATTTTAAATATTGCTCTTATAAATGTAGAATGTTGCCAGAGTGACAGGGTTTGCTTCAGCATACATGTTCAGAAGGATGTGAGTTCTGAAACTGAAATGTATGTCATCATTTACTGTCAGGAAAACACAGATAATCACAGTGATTTACCAGGGATATAAAAATAATGAATTTGTGGAAAAGACCAGAAATATGAGCAATAAACCTAGACATACTACAACAATCCAGACAGTTAAGAAGTAGGCTCAGAACCCCTTAGTGCAATGACTCTGGACCAAGCCTGACAAAGTGGCAGGGGAGAAAGGCATGAAAATAGGGACATATCTGAAATAAGGGAGTAAGTAAGCTTATACAGTTGCTGCAGTAACACCCTCGTGTCTGTCCTAATATATATTGACTGAAATAGCACAAGTCCAACACTCAATTACTTCTCAGTAGTTACTGACTGAAATCCTGACATCATCCCACTGATGTGTCAGAAATAGACAACACTTATGGGGACCATGCAACAGTACATCCTACAAATATCTGGACATGACATCACATTAGGGAAATTACACTCAGCTGCTAAGCATGTCACCAAGCACTGTCCAAACTACAGTCAGACTGACACAACACTAACCCAAATCCACTAGGGGGAATTACACATGCACTGGCAAATATATCAGGCACTACAGGGATGTAAAAGCACTGAAAAACAGACACCAGTGAAAGTGCATACCCACAACCAATTCCACCACAGTCACAGTGACATACTGGTAAGCCAAAGGAACAGTACAGTATAAGGACTGTGTGAACAAAAACATCTCAACATGTTTGCCACTCACACACTCCCCCTACATATACTGGCCCAGTTCATAGTGTAGTATGATGCATGACCATGTTATGGGACATGTCTCAGTCTTCTCCTACAAACATATACAGCCAACAGACATTCAGAAACAGGAGCAGCATGCATTGGCAGATTGAATAGGAGCCATAACACATACATCCACCCCATCCCTACACAGGCCAAATAACATTGACACACTACACTGCTATACAGTCCTAACAGTCTGTCAACAATTGCCAGAAATACACAGACCTCTCATTTGTACTGAGTCCCACAGAATGTCCAGGCTTTCCCCTCATATATAAAGCCTCTTCCACATAATATGTCTGGCAGTCTGATACATCACTGGAATGATATCAGGAATGTAGGCACTAAATAATCATGCATCATACTTATCAACCTCTTACTGCATGACATCTGGACAAAGCCTGACATAACTGTGGGACAGAGGCCCAAAAAAGGGGCATATTTGAAATATTGCTGTTATAAACTGAGAAAGTTGCTGGTGTAACATGGTTAGTTGTAACATATATTTTCTGAAGGACATGAGGTCAGAAACACAAATGGATGTTAGCAGTTACTGACTGCAATCCCCAGAGCATGCTACTGATTTTCAAAAGACAAAAAATGTCTGAGGAACACACCAAACATAGGAGTCCAAACTCTGGCCATTCTGCGGATAGCCTTACGGTTGAGAGTTATGTCAAACACATACCACTGTCAGAGTTAAAACAACACAGAAACTCCATGTCCACACAAACCCTGTTAGACTAGCATTAATTCAAATGTATAACAGCAATACTTACATTCTGCCACTATGTCTTGAACATTCTCCCCAGTTTTGTTGGCCTGTCTCTACAGTTTTGGTTGCAAGAGGCTTTTCCAAATACCCTCTGTGATGCTGATGTTCACACACCTCCATGAAGTCCTCCTGACTGGCAAGGAAAAGGGCCAACTCCCACATGAAGTACTCAATTATAGGAGTGTATTGCCATGCCACTAGCTATATGAATAACAACACAGCTGTTCTGCATGCAATTAGCAAGTGGGGGACACCAATTGGTGCACAGGCCATCAGCTGCTCATGAGCAGTATCTACAAAAGGCAAGCTGCTGCCTATGCAAAACAGATGTACACCTTTTATCCATGAGAGAGAGAGAAAGAGGAAACAGTAAAAAAACAGCAGAATATAACCACCTACACTTGGAAAAAAAACAGGTATGTCAAACAAGTAAGCATGTAATGGACTGCAGCAGGGGGTATGTAAGAATGGGAAATAGGACGTTTAACATATATGCCTCAACAAAACTTGCTGTACTGATATATTGCTGATCAGAACCGATGGCCATAGCATCTGGGTCTGTATGCAGTGACATAGATCATAGGTAAGGCCCCTGAATCATCCCAGGAAAGGATGGCTCACATATGACTACTACTGGAGTGTGTGTGTTGAACAATACTGAATGTGACAATGCTAGGCCAGCTACTGGGATGTCATACATATCCATATCTTACTTGTGAATACAACTATGATATACATGTTTGTCTCAGAAATGTGAGAGACCTATGCATGGTATTTGCATAGTAAAGTACAGTTGCAGATGTGTGCATTGAACTGCATGTGATATACTGAGATCATACCATGTAACTGTCCAGTGTTGTGCACACTGACCATATGTGGGTCTCATATTCATAGTCATTTACTCAGAGTTGTGTTATGTCTGGCAAATCCTTGGCAAATCTGTGAAGACTGACATTACAACATCTCATTCAATTTCCTCTGGATCTTCCCATTAAGGGTCATCACAGTGGATAATCTGTTGCCATTTTTGCCTGTCCTCTGCATCTTTCTTTGTCACACCAACCACCTGTGTATCCTCTCTCACCACTTCCAGAACCTTATCTGAGGCCTTCCTCTTTTCCTCTTACATGGCAGCTACATCCTTACCATCCTTTTCCCAATATACTCAGCATCCCTCCTCAGCACGTCCAAACTGATGTAATCTTGCCTCTCCGGCTTTGTCTCAAAACCGTCCAAGATGGGCTGACCCTCTCATATACACATTGCTAATCCTGTGCACCCTCATCACACCCAGTGCAAATCCTAACATCTGTAACTCTGCCACAACCAGCTCTGACTCCTGCCTTTTTTTAAATGCCACTGTCTCCAACCCATATAACAGCTGGTCTCACTACCCTCTTGTAGACCTTCCCTTTCACTTTTACTGGTACTTGTCTGTCACAAATCACTCCTGACACTCTTCTCCACCCTCTCCATCCTGCCTGTACTCTCTTCTTCACCTGTCCTCCACAGCCATCATTACCCTAAAATGTTGATCCCAATCATTCAAACACATCCACCTTTGCAAACTCTACTTCCCTGTATCCTCAACATTTTGTTATCCTCCCTCTCATTCACACACAGATATTCTGTCATAGTTCTGCTGATATTCATTTCTCTCCTCTCTAGAGCATATCACCACCTCTCCAAGTTCTCCTAAATATGTTCCCTACTCTCAATACAGTTCAAAATGTCATTTGCAAACATCATAGTCAACAGGGACTCCTGTATGATCTTTATGATCTTGTCTGTCAACCTGTCCATCACCATTGCAAATAAGAAAGGGCTCACAGCTGATCCCTGATGTCATCCCACCTCCACCTTAAATGCAACCATCACTCCACTGCAGACCTCACCACTGTCACACCACCCTTGTACATATCCTGTACCACTCTAACATATATCTCTGCCACTCATGAATTCCTCATACAATACCACAACTCCTCTCTAGGCACCCTGTCATATGCTTTCTCTAAGTGAAGAAAGACACAAAGCAACTCCTGACCTACTCTGTCCTTCTCCATCAACACTCTCAGAACAAATATCACATCTGTAGTGTTCTTTTCTGGCATGACACCATACTGCTGACCACTACTCATCACATCCCTGCTTAACCTAGCTGCCACTACACTTTCCCATAACTTAATGCTGTGACTGATCAATGTTATCCCTCTGTAGTTACTACAGCTCCGCACATCAACCCTATTCTTAAAACGGTACCCAAACACTTTCTGTCTACTCATCATGCAGCCTCTCACTTTCCAAGATATCATTAAACAATCTGGTTAAAACACCAGTGTCATTTCCCCCAAACACCTTCAGGCTTCCACATGTATGTCATGTGGACCAACAAGCTTTCCCAGTATTCATTCTCTTCATAGCTATCCTTACTTCTTCCTTGGTAAGCCATTGCACTTTCTGATTCACCATACCTACATCATCCAACCATCTCTCTCTCATTCTCTTCATTCATCAGCCTATCAAAGTGCTCTGTCCATCTGCTCAACACACTCCCCTTTCTTGTGAGTACATTTCCCCTCATTACCCTTTATCACCCTTATCTGCTGCACATCTTTCCTAGCTCAGTCCCTCATCTCTCTGACAATCCCACTCCTTCTTCCCCAACCTCTTTCTCTGTATACTGTCCTGTACTTCCTCAGTCCACCACCAGGTCTCCTTGTACTCCTTCCTCCATCCACATGTAACACAAGCACCTTTCTAGCTGTCTCCCTTACTAGCTCTGCTGTACTTACCCAGATATTTGGTAAATCTTCACTGCCACATAGTGCCTGTCTTAAATCTTCCCCGAACTCCACCTCACAATCACCCTTTTCCAGTTCCCACAATTTGATCCTTGGTGCTGCCCTCACACTCCTCTTATTGATCACCAACATCATCTTACAGACCAACATTATATGCTGCCTAAATACACTTTCCCCTGTCACCACTTTACAGTCTCCAATCTCCATTCAAACTGGCCCTTATGCATTGGATATATTCCACCTGTGTGCATCTTTTGCCACTCTTGTATGCCACCCTATGTTCCTCCCTCGTGTTATAGTACGTATTCACCAGAGCCATGTCCATACTTTTTGCAAAATCCACTACCATCTCACTGTTTGCATTCCTTTGCTTAACACCATACATACCCATCACTTCCTCATCCCCTCTGTTCCCTTCACCAACATGCCCACTGAAATCTGCTGCAATCACCACTCTGTTACTCTTGGATACAGTCATCACCATGTCATCCAACTGAATTCACATTTCTCTTTCTCATCCATCGCACAACCAACTTGCGTAGCATATGGACTAACAACAGTCATCATTACACCATCAGTTTCCTGCTTCATAAGCAACACTATCAGGCACACTCATTTCATCCTCCAAAACACTCTTGGCATACTGTTCCTTCAGGATAACCCCTACCCCCTTTCTCCTCCCATCCACATCATGATAGCACAATTGTGACCTGCATCCCATACACCTAGTCATACTCCCCTTCCATCTGGTCTCTTGCACACACAATATATCAACCTTCCCATGGCCATCATATCAGCTAGCTCTGTCTCTATACCAGTCATACTGCCAACATTAAAAGTTCTTACCCTCACTACCACACTCCTAGGCTTTTTTCTCTCTTTCGGCCATATAAGTGTTGTACATCCTCCAGGGTATGCCTGTCAATGCAAAGGCTACTGTGTTACTGAATGACTCAAGTGTGTTACAGCAATATTAGCACAGCATCAGTAATTGTGTCCCATTGCCCCCTATGTATGTGTGGCATCCTACAGATGTCCTGCTCTAATGGGTTGAGAGGAATGACTGGGCAGCAAGAATGTAAATACAGTGTGCCATACTGACATAGAACATAAATGTATATCAGGTATTAACTGTGCATATGTCAGTATGAGTAGGTGTTTCTGGCTGCCTCATAACAACAGACATGGGATGCAAAATTTCAGTTAAATAAGCTGTACAGGTTGCACACGTGTAATCTTAGTAACTGTGCATCCAACAGAGTGACATTTCTACAGCTACTGGTTGTTGCATTGCCCTGACACAGCCATGGGTACTACAATAAGCATGATTATCAGTTTGAAATTGGAGAGGTGTCCAACTGTGATATGACTTTGTGTCCATGCCTACTACAAACAGCTATATGAACACCTACATATCTGTATTGACTCAGCTATACCTTACTTGAAAAACCTGCCTCCACCAAAGTAGAGTAATCCCCTTTGCTGGACAGCAGCAATACACAAACCACAGACTTGGCCCCTATATTGGTTGTACAGGGCAAAGCAGGAGCAGGCACCAATCTGGCATCAAGTCAGCTGCTGCCTGAACAAGCATACAAGGTCATAGGTGGATTACTGTAAGGCTAACTATGAGTACAAATTGGACATATCCACCAAGGCCACTCACAAGGTCATCTTTCTATATGTCTGAAATCTCAGAGGCAACAAACCAACCCAACCTGTAATGGTGGTCAATCAGACCACATACACACACAACATAGCTATAGCCAATCTGCTGCAGATAGGGTTAGGGCAAACATCACCCCCCTGGCTCAGGATCACTATAGGTGGATAAGCACAGCACCCACACCCCTCCCCTCATCACCAGTGAGCAGGTACATATTGCCTACTGAAAGGCAACAAATGTAAGTATCCATGGGACATGATAACATCCCTGTCTGCATCCTAGATGAACTCAGGCATGTGCTCCCAGTTCCATTACACAATGTAGTCACACCAAGCCTAGGCACCATCCACACCCCCTCCGCATGGAAGATGACCAATGTCATCCCTCTACACAGACCTGAATGAGGAATAGAGGATTGTGCAATTAACTGGCCCTCATGGGGGGAATATGACACATCAGGACCAGGAGTGCAATGCAAGCTGATACTGTGCTGATAGATTCCAGGGGTATGGTGTGGTTGTGAGTGGTGGCTACTGGTATTCAATGTACATGTGCAGGTTCTTTTCATACTGTTGCCAAATGTATGAGGTCCTGTGATGTGTTTCCCTGTTTATGTCTTCCAGCTGCAATGTTGGATCAGCGAAGGGCAACATTTTCAGTGGCTGAGACAATCATAATCATAGAAGCCATACTACAGAACCATGCAGTAATGTTGTCCAGAGCCAGTAACATCTGTGGGAGAGGACCACCCTGTGGGACGACCTTATCCACAGGGTAAATGATGTCGGCCTGCATGCATATACATATGAGCAGGTCCATCACTGTGCAACCAACCTCATATGCCATGCCCAGCAAAGGGCTGCTGCCATGGCCAGGGACCGCACAGCCACAGGTGGGGGCCCAGCCATGCAATCCCCACTGACACCCACCAAGGAGCTCCTCGTCGAACTTGGGGCACCCATCCCAGTACAACATCAGGGTATAGACCCCCACATGCTGGGGGTGGGAGGCACCCAGACAATGGATGAGGAGCATGCAGGTAAGGTCCCAGTGGAGATTACTAGACTAGGGTAGCAGACATACTTGTATCTGTAGAGTATCTACATGCATGTGTCAGGTCAAATTGCAGTTGTGGATGGATTTTCTAATGCACAGAAGTGCACATCTATGGTGAAGGACAGCAAATTATGTAGTATTGTGGGTTGTACTGTAAATTTGCAGACATGCTGTATCCATCCTGTACCAATGCCACGTGTGAGTCTGCTGACAATACCTCTCTCCCACAACTACCTAGGTCCCTCTGGTCTGCATGTGGGACAGCAGCCTGAAGCTGGTGAGTATGGAATTGTTCTGTTGTGGCTTGCCAATACCCCAGACATGTGAAGGGCATGCAATTTACCATGCACACAACTGTCACTCATAGCCGTATTGGTTCATGTGCATGTTCACTTGTGGTGGGGTTAACTGCATTGCATCACAGTGGTCACCACAGGGGCCTATCTGAAGAGAATATAACATTCCTGTAGCATACCTCACAACCTGTCAGTGCAAGACTTCTGGAAAGAGACCAGCAAAATGGGGGGACAAATGGCCTAAGGTAGGGACATGTGTGAAACATTACTCTTATACAGTGGGTATAAACAGTGTACACACCCCTGTTAAGATGCCAAGTGTTTGTGATATATACAAATTGAGATCACAATATGTCAGTCCACACCTTTTCCAACCTTTAATGTGACCCATAACATTCACTTATAAAACCAACCAATCTGCTGGGCACCAAATATAGAGTATACAAACCTTACAATAAGCTGGATGCATATATGTGCACACCCTTCAAATAATATTTTATTGTTGCAGCTTGTGATTTACTAACAGCATTCAGTCTGCTTTGGTACACACCTGCCATCAAGTAAAGGCACTCTGAGTAACACCAAATTACAGTCTGCTCTCCAAGTAGGATATTTATAACATTTGCTCAGTTGTCTGCAACAGCAACAGCCATGGCTTGGAGACAGCTTACAAAGCAGCAAAGGGATCTTGTATTTGAAAAGTATCACTCAGGAGTAGGGTGCAACAACATTACCACAGCATTGCATACACCATGGAACACAGTGGAGACAGTCATCAAAAGGTAGATTGAATATGGGACAACAGTGCTGTTGAAAAGAACCTGATGTACCTCCAAAACTGATGAAAAGACATGTCCAAACCTGGTCAATGAGGCTGCCAGGAGACATACAGCAACACTGAGGGACTTGCAGGAATCTCTTGCAAGTACTGGTGTTGTGTACTACATGTCAGAACAATATCCCATATTCTGCATGTCTGGCCTATGGGCTAGGGTCATTAGATGGAAGCATTTCCCTACACCAAAAAACATACAGAGGTAGATACAACTTATAATACAGCACATCATGTCTCCAAAAGGCATGTCTGAAAATGTGCTATCGTGTAATGAGACTATGGATCAACCTCACAGCCAAAATAACAAAGGGTACATGTGGTGCACAAGCAACACCTCTCTTCACCTGAAGACCACCACCCCCATGGTGAATCATGCTGGTGGCATTGGCCTGCTGTGAGGATGCTGTTCTAAAGCCGAAGCTGGGCCTGTAGTCATGGTGGTGGGAATTCTGAATAGTTCGATATAACACTCATGTCTGGTGCACATCCATCAGGCATCTGCAAGAATGCTGAGGATGGGGAGGGTTGTCAGCCTTCAACATGACAAAGACCTGAAGCACACATCCAAAGCTAGCTAAGAATGGCTCCACCTGAACACACTCATGGTTATGGATTGGCCCAGCCAGAGCCTAGACCTAAACCCGATAGCAAAACCCCAGTGTGACCTGACGAGGGCTGTACACATGAGCTGCCCTTGCAATCTTGCAAAGTTGGGGGACCTTTGCAAGGTAGAATGGCCAAATAACATCAAATCAATATGTGCCATGCTGATAAACACCTTCCCAAGAAGAGTGAATGCTGTAAGTCACTTACAAGGTGCTTCAACAAAGTATCATTTTAAGGGTGTGCACACTTATGCAACCACCATACTGTACATATTTCATTTGTTATATTTTACACATAACACATTTGTTTGTTTATCGACTGGATTGCACAGGTCATATGTCACATGAAAGGTGCGTAATATACTTGAATGCATTATTGTGGTCTCATATATTACAAGAACATGGCATGTTAACATGATTGTGTACACTTATTATATCCATTGTGAGCTTAGAAGGTTGGTGGTGTAACAGGAATTGTGTGACCATACATTTACTGCTGCTTTGGAGGCCTGAAACTCAAATGTATGTCATTAATTAGTGATGTCACTCCTCAGATCATCCCAGTTATGGATCAGACAAACACAGGGATATGAGAAACAGAGCAAACATATGAGCCAGACATCTACACATCCTGCAAGGATCTGTACAGTTGTGAGGTATGTTCTGTAGTACTTGCCACTGTGCTATACAGGTGAACAGCAATGATGTGTACAAGGGTGCAGTCTGTGCTGGGGAAGGCCATCACCTACTAATACTACTCATGTATCCCAGAGCTCTATATTGTTAGTTACATGGAGTAAAACTGGCTGCAATGCATGATGTTGAGGGCCATGTTTCATGCATGTCACCATTTGGTTAATGTGAAGTCTGTGTAACAGATTTGTGCTACCTCACCTGTAAGTGTGTGTGTGTGTGTGTGTGTGTGTGTGTGTGTGTGTGTGTGTGTGTGTGTGTGTGTGTGTGTGTGTGTGTGTACCAGCCAACCTCAAAGTGCAGGTATTAATGTACATATGTTGTCTTCCCCTCACAGATGGCAATGGGGTTCAGAGTCCCTCCCACTTGGAAATTGATGTCATTGTATCTGCAGACTCTGACAATTATGATAGGAATAGTGAGGAACAGGTGGGGTTGTCAGGGGCTGAATCTGTACCATTGGTTGGCATCCCACTGTTGTCCATATCATCCCCACACACAGTGACAATGCCCACATATAACCCATCACTAATGGCCACAGATGATGGACAGTTGGCAGGTGGTAGCATGAAGCAGGCTAGTGTGGTGACTATGGCAGGTGTGAGTATAGACACTGGCCACAACCAGTGTACAGGTGAGGTCCCACACAGGCGGATGGACAGGGGTGCTCACAGGAGGACTGCTGCTCATCAAGCCACTGTTGCAAGTGCCACAGCAGATGTCACCAGACACATGTTTTGGGCTGTCATGGATGCACAGGCATGTAGTGAATGCCACACCAGACAAATACTCAGGGTGGTGGATGCAACTCTTCCTGAATTGTCGATCTTGTTGAGGCCACACGTCAAAATATTGAGGTCATGAATAGATGGTGGGGTGAGACTTTGGCAATCCTCGACCATGGCATGTCTGTGCTAGACAGTGTGGTGGGAGATAGGCATCGGCAACATGGATGTAGGTCAGCACCAAATAGAGCTGAGAGTCTACAGGGCCATGCACCTTCACACTCCCATAGTGGCAGTGGCACCAGCACTACCAAAGGGGGGGTTGCTGTCCACATCACACCGGAGCAGGACATGGGCAAGTGGTCCTGGCTAGTCCCGTCAGGAACACGGATCCAGCAGAAGCAGTCACCATCAGGAAGCAGTACTGCATCTGGCCTTGGGCCTAGTGGTGCCAGTGATACCCCTGGCAGGACCAGTTCCCATGTCCGTGGCTGGAGATGGTGAACTGGACACCCTGCCATGTATGGTCCACATACCCCTGTGTAGGGCAGCCACATGGCATGACTGTGTGCATACATACATGCATACATACACACATCTGTATCACAGGCAGGTCACCTCCAGACACACACAGCACCTCTGCACAGCCCATCTATTGGATACCCCACCAAACACAGACACATGAAGTCAACCGTATGGCCCAGCCTAGGCCTCTGGCAAACACACATCACATCCTGTGCATATGATAATACCTGTGCCACGTCCCTGTCATCCATAACATCGATGCAGGGACATGCTAATATGGGTCTGATGCACAGTGTGAATATTGTACAGTGTAGCTATGTAATACTGTGTAAAGTGCTGTCTGCTTGCATTTGTTATGAGTACACATACAGATGTATGTACCTTATTAGCCAGGATGCATTATTGCTGTTAGTACCACTGACTGAATGTAGTCTGACATGCTGTATTTTGTTTGTGTTCCAGGTGTCTGTGTGTCTGCAGGCTGCGGCCCTGCAGACATTCCCAAGAGGGAGTATGGCAGAGTGGAAATACACCAAATGTGTCATAGGCAAGGTACAGCATTATATGTAAATGTACCAGGTGTGTCTGCATGCAACAATGTGTGAGGGACACTGTTGTTAGACAGTGTGACCTTCCATACATACCCCTTGTCAAAGACAGGTAGCCTTCAGACATGTCACCTCAGTGTTGTGTAGAACTGCAGGCTCATACATACAGAACAGGTTACTGCAGTACTGTCAGCAGGTCCCTCACAAGCATAGCCATTACATTAACTGCAACAGATTCACCTGTCAACACCTGTTGGCCCTGCCATTTCTTTCCCATGCACTCAACCCTGATGCAGTCACTCAAAACACTCCTCAAAATGGAGAACATTGACATTTGTGCTGTAATGGAGTCTTGGTTTACAGCAGCATACAGCACCCCTGCACTGCCAGGCTATAACTCATTCCACACCTGTCAGCCCCAAAACATGGACCACAGCTCCAAAGACAGTGGCGTCTCCATATTCATAAAAGATATGCACATCTCCAGATTAGTATCCCTGCATAATGCATCTGAGATACTTCAGGTACAACTGACATTGAGTAATAATGCAATCCAGTTCATAGCTTACTATACGTCCCCATCCATGTCCCTAAACCCTCAATCCACATTCCTCAACACCCTGGAATCTATCAAGGTCCAACCCAACACTCTCAAACTGGGAGACTTCAACTACCCCTCCATCAACTGGAAAAGATGCTCAAGCACCAATAAACTGCCCCAACGTTTCCTGGAATTCATCAGTTCCAATGCCCTGGACCAGCTTATTCTGACACCCAGTAGATGAAGCAACATCATTGACCTGTGTTGATTACTAACATATGGGACCGTTGCTTGACAACAGTAGTCAATCCCTACCTGGTCAGCTCCAACCATAAAGTAATTACCATGGAAATCCACATCTCACGCACACCCCCTGCAAAGTTAACCACCTTGAAAAACTTCTTCAAAGCTGACTTTGGACTCCTAAAAACAGAGGTGGCTAACTTCACAGCACCCATGCCAATGGAAAATATCTGCATGAATGCTGAAGCATACACAAATGCACTGTACAAACATGTACATAAATGCATGGAACTAGCCATACCCAACAGAACCATGACACTCTCCTCCAAACACTGGAGGCCAATCTGGTGGTCCCCTGCCATTAATAGCCTGTACAACAGAAGGAAGAAACTGTTCCAGAAAAAGGTGGAGCCCCAAGAGTGGAAAAACTCCCTTATTAGCCTCAACAACAACTTGAGATCCCTCATGAAATCATGTAATGCCAGCTATGATGGCAGAATTGCAGCAGACACTGACAACAATCACAAAGCCTTTGATAGTAATATCAAGAACTTCCACATCAATACCCAGAGGTGCTCTGAGTCACTGCACAATGCTACCTCCTGTACTGAGCCAATAGATATTGCCAACATCCTACCAACACATTCATTGCCTGCTTTACTTATCTCTCCCTCCTAGAGGAACAATCAACATGCCAGAAGAATGCCAGGAACCCAGGATTACTGCAGCCCAGGTTAATCCTGCTTTATCTGCGGGCAGGAATACAGCTTCAATGGGACACAAAAATATCCCTGGCTGTGTTCTACATGGACTACAAAGATACCTGGCCCCACATCTGCGTGCCCTGTTCAGTCACAGCCTCACCTCAGGCTTTGTCCCTCCCAAATGGTGCACTGCTACAGTCATCCCTCTCCATAAAGGGGTAGCAACTACAGCTCCTGGAAATTATCAGCTCATTAGCCTGATGAGTCTGATATGTACAGCTATGGAGTGCATCATCAGGGAACTGATCGACAAAGATATAGGTAATCTCCTAACTCTGGACCCCACACAGTTTGGCTTTGTGAAAGGGAGATCATGCCTGCTCAACCTGGTTGACTTCTTTGAGTCAGTCACCAGGGCTGTGTATGACAGTAAGGCACTGCATACAGCCCACATCAATCTGACCAAGGCTTTTGATACCATTCGTCAGTCAGGAATTATTGATGAACCCACTAAACTAGGCATCAACCCCTATATCACTAGGGGGGGGTTGCAAATTGGTTCACAAATAGAACACACAGTGTAAAAGTAGTGAGCTCCAAGTCAGACTGCTAACCAGTCATGAGTGGAGTCCCAAAGGGATCACTCCTTGGTACTCTCTTGTTCAGCATCTACTTCTTAGTTGTCCAAGCCAACACAAAGGAACTCTGGCTGACTAAATTCACAGACAACTGCAAGCTGGGAGCCATCATTAACTCCATAAGTGATGCAGACATCCTACAGAAAGGCCTCACTGAGACTACTGAGTGGTGAGGAAACCATGGCCTGAAACTTAGCACCACAAAATGCATCATCAGCCCCTTTCATAAAAACTCACTACCCCCTAAGTACCTCATCGATGGGAGCCCACTGAACACTGCTGACAGCAACCTCTCCTTCAACCACCACATTGCCACTGTGGTCAGGAAATCCTTCTATGTGGCACAACTCATTACCAAGGGTTTTGCATCCAGGAAGAAAGAGGTCATCATCTGTATGTACTCTTCCCTCATTAGACCAATCATCAAGTATAATGGACCATTTGGCATGTACCTCACTAGATACCTGCAACAGCTGGAGAGGCCACAGAAGTATCTCACAAAGAGGATCCTAGGCATTAAACACGTCTTACACAGACAGACTCAAAAGACTCCAGCTACTCTCTGTCTCAAATCACCTACTTAGAGACGATCTCTGCTTGACTTGCAAAGCCATGTCTGACCCAGCTCTTTTAGAAATGCTACATCTAAAGACATCCCAATCCCGCTGCACCATACACTGCAGGGATCTCATTACCACAATCAACACAACATGCCGGAGGGACAGGTTCCTTACCCAGAGACTGCACATGCCCTGGAATAGACTTCCCATACATGTCAAGCAAACTACCTAGATAATCCTGTTTCAGATAAATGTTGATGAGTGTATGGGTAATAGAAAGTTCACCCCAGGAATCACTCCAGTGGCTCTATTTGATAGAGGCACTGGGAACTAACATCAGGTGGCATAATAGCAGGGCAGTCTATGGGCTAGGCTTGTAAAGGCTCCAGGGCCATTAGCCTAGTACACACCTATGAACCTATACGGGGAATGACATCAGCATGACTGATAAAGTAGGCCAGTGGGTGAGAAACTTAGCAAAATACTTCTTCCTACAAACATACACACTTACACGCACACTTATACACCCACACACATATTTGCCAGATCTGACAGTAGAACTCCTGCCTATCTAGTTATTTGCATTATAGTGTTACACAGTTTTTGCATGCACTACAGAGTTTACTGAGCTGACAACTGGCCAAAGGTACTAATAAGGGGGATGAAATCAGCAGGACTGATAAAGTAGGGCAGTGGGTGGGAAACATATCAAAATACTTCCTCCTACAAACATACACACTTACACACACACCACATTTGCAGGCTCTGAGAGTAGACTCTGTGTCTATGTAGTTATTTGTACTATAGTGTTACACAATTATTGCATGCGCTACAGAGCTTACTGGGCTGACAACTGGCCAAAGGTGTTGATAAGGGGAATGCCATCAGCAGGACTGATAATTCTTCCTACAAACATACACCCATACACACACACCTATACACCCACACACACATATTTGCCGGATCTGAGAATAGAACCCCTGCCTATCTAGTTATTTGTACTACAGTGTTACACAGTTATCGCATGCACTACAAAGCTTACTGGGCTGATAATTGGCCAAAGCTGCTGATAAGGGGAATGACATCAACAGGAGTGATAAAGTAGGGCAGTGGGTGGGGACTTATCAAAATAATTCTTTGCACAAACATACACACACATGCACTCATTTGCCAGATCTGAGATTAGAACCCATGTCTACCTAGTGATTTGTACTATAGTGAGCAAAGTTATCACACGAGCTACGGAGCTTACTGGGCTGACAACTGGCAGAAGGTACCGATAAGGGGAATGAGAGCAGGACTGATAAAGTGAGGCACTGGGAAGTGTTGTGGGTGGGAATAGCCTAAAACTGTTTCACCTACAAACAAACACACACTCTCCCTCACTCTCACATACACACACACACACACACACACACACACACACACACACACACACACACACACACACACACACACTTGCCAGTATTAAGATTAGAACTCCTATGTATCTAGTTATTTGTATTATAGTGTTACGCAGTTATTGCATGCACTACAGAGCTTATAGGGGTGATCGGTGTCCAATGGTACTTCTAAGGTGAATGACAGCAGCAGATCTTGTGAAGTAGGGCAATGAGAAGTGTACTGAGTGGGAAGAGTCTCCTAATATTTAGACCTATGGACACACACACACACACACACACACACACACACACACACACACACACACACACACACACAGAGGCAGGTGATGTGATATTATAAACCCAACCACAGTACTGTTACACAATGGGGCTCACCTTTTATGCTGGCACATTCAACTGTTTACAACTGGTATGCCACTGTCCGCAGTAAGACATCACTGTATACCATTCAGGGTATCCGTGTGTGTGACTCACTCTGTCTGTGTCCTCCTGTGTTTCTCTCTCTCTATCACTGTCTGTCTCTCAATTCCCCACATCTATGTGTGTGCATGTTTGACATATGTTATCTGTTGCCTATATATATATATATATATATATATATATATATATATATATATATATATATATACATATATATATATATATATATATATATATATATATACATATATATATATATATATATATATATATATATGTGTGTGTGTACCTCACACAACAGATGCAGATATATCACATATGGGCCACCTACAGCTAGCTGAGGGTAATCCTGTCTGATGTGGGTGTGTGTGTGTGTGTGTGTGGGAGGGGGGAAAGTTGGGATTTACATAGCTGTCTGTATGCACAGACATATATACACAATACAGTCATATATTCTGATGTGGGTTCCAACATGTCCTGTGATTCGCTAAGTGTAGGAGCATGCCCAACCTTCTATAGTTAGAGTGGGACTCCATTCCAGAGATAGGTGTTTTGTAGTCCAGGATTTTGTGTGCTACAGCCATACCTCTCAGGAGTACACAGGACTTTCCTCAGGGTACTTGTTTTGTTTAGCCATTCATTTTCTGACATATCTATAGTCTGAAACTGCAATGTATTGTGTCATTACCTAGTGAGAGATATATTCAGATTATCACAGTGCTTTACCAGAGGAATACTAGTTGTATGATGCATAGACCAATATTATGAGTGTAGCTATGTAAATTCTTGCCCAACAAGGCCATTTGTGAGGTGTGGCTACAGCCAGTATAGTAATGACATGGCTGTGTAAACAGTCCAGCAACCTGGTGATATACTAGCTTGGCATCTCCTGCTTGTATGGTATCTTTCTAACCTGAGATGTCAAATCCTTGTGTGAGCATACCTCTCACCTGTACATTTTTTGGCAGATTGTCCAGGTGTTTGGCTAGAGGTTTTATCCTTTCTACGTAAACTTGTGTTTTTATGGCAAGTTAGTTACATATAATTGAAGAGTGATGTTACAAAATAATGACAGACATTACTGTTTCAGACTACATAACCTTCAGACAATTCCCACTACTGCAAACCCCTCACCCTACCAACTTTCTCAGTATGTAAGGGTGATATTTACAACACATGCCTATCATTGTGCCTTTGTTCCACTTTTATTTCTGCCCTTGCCCAGACATCTTGCTGTCAGAGGGTGGGAGTTATGGGTGTTGGTACAGAGTGCATTCAACTGTGCAAGCATGTCCATTATATGTAAAAGCAAACATAAGAAAAAAGGATTGTTGGGAATGACCACTAGCAGCAGTACCAAAAATGACTTAAAGTCACAAAATCCTTGGCATCTCTGCTACACATCATTCAAGATGTCACTAATATGTGTAGCATATTCCACATAGCACTGTGACTTCCAGGTATGTCAGGGCAGAGCAGTGGGTGTCACTGACATGCATAACAGTTGGCACTGCAGTTATCTGCACATGGCCCTGTCAAAGGCAGCACTGTACCTAGGGCAATACAAGACGACTGCCAGGAGAACATGCTGGCCAGATCCAGACAGTATTAACCACACATACACATAGCTCATTGACCCCTGCATATTGTGGACAGGCAACATGTTTTCATATGTATTGGTACAGCCCTGCCAATGTGTGCTATGCTGCTATTTCCCTGCAAACATACATGTTATTGCATTTGTGCAGGTATATGGGAGGCACACCTGTCAACTGTACACATTTGCACAGACTGTGCTGATATTTACTTTGCATTTTGGTTCCATTTACCATACTATTGTGCCCTGTCTTGGGGACTAGAGATATATCAGTAAAGAGCCCAGGTCAGATTGTACTGGCATACATTTGAGTTTCAGACTTCTTACCCTTCATAGCCTTAATGCAACTGCGGATCCTGCTGTGCTATCACTGTGTGAGTCTGTAGGGGGTAATTCAACATTGCCACCATTTATGCGCATTTACCAGTCATTTATCTGTGGTTTGCTACAGCTGACTTGCTGTGTGGGTGTGAGGGGTGGTTATGGGACCTACACCCTGACATCCATGCCTGTGACCTATGACCCTCAGTTAGTTGTCCACACATATACTGCAGTGGGATTTGCCACCATGGGTACTACTGCATAGTGTATGGAGGCCAGTTTTGGCTAGACATTTCCCGGTGTCCCACATAGCTGTCAGTTGTGTGCTGCTATCCAAGTAGGTCACCCTATTCCCTTGCATGCATGCAGCACTACCATAGATATGCTAGCAAAACATACTAATCCATTCATTTATTGTTAGGAAGACTGACTTACCTTGTTCTTCCGGCAGTTGTGAGGACAGTGCTTGAGGGATGCCTATGTTGGATGCACACAGTACATGGCATATACATGGTAAGCTACAGGTAATATGATGTGTGTGTCATCCATTTTACTGTGTGTGCAAGTCAGAGAGAGGTGTCAGTCCCTGGGGTCCCTACAGTGTCAGTGTGTGTGCTATGTGTTGCCTCTTTGCCAAGGCCTGAGCATACTGAGCACACCTCCATCTGCCTACAGGAGCAGGCTCAGGGGCCTCCTCCTGTGAGTCCTTCTGTGCCTGTGGGGACCTTGGCAATTGTGGTGGGCTGTGTGGCCCTTCCTTGTGCTGTTGCTGCTGCAGCTATTTCCACAAGATTATATTGTGTAGCATGGCACATACTATGAACACGTGTGGACATGTGGTTGGAGAGTACTGCAAGGCTCCACCAGATATGTCAAGGCAGTGGAACCATGACTTGAGCATCCCAAACACATACTCTATAATGATCCTGGTTTGTGCGTGTGCCTCATTATGGCATTCTTGTGTGAGTGTGTGTGCATTTCTGATGGGTGTCATCATCCACTGCTCCAGTGCATAGCCAGCATCCCCCACCAGATCCCCACTGGCAAGTGCCTGGTGCAGCTGTGATGAATGCCAGATGTAGGAGTTGTAATAGCTTCCAGGGCTGCCAGCACACATATTCATGATATGCCCTGGGAATTGCACACGATCTGGCAGCTGATGGATGAGAAACCCTTGTGGTTTATGTAGACTCCACCCTGTTCATTGGGTGGTGCTTTGATGTGGATGTGCGTGCAGTCTATGGCACCCAGTACCTCTGGGTATTCTGCTACATGGTGGAAGAGATGCATATTGCTGGTCCTCTCCTTATGGGTGTTGGGGAAGTAAATATGCTCACCAGCATGTGGTAGGATGGCATCCAGGAACTGGTGGAGTACTCTGGATGCAGATGCCTGTGAGACCCTCATGATGTCCCCAGTAGGTCTTTGGAAAGTACCTGTAGCTAGAATTCTTAAGGCTACACATACCTTGGTATCCACTGGGATGGGTTCCCCTCTGTTGGTTCTAGGTCTGAGTTGAGGCCAGCACAGCTCAGTGATTTGCTGAAGTATGTCTCTGTCCACCCTGTAGCACTCTACTATCTCCAGATCATGTAGCCCCTGGTAAGTTACCCTGGGTCTGAACACTCTTCTCCTCCTCCTTGGTCCGTGGCGGTTGTCAGCATTATTCTCCTCTCCGCCATCAGCCTCTAGCACACACTGATGGATCAAAGCAATGGTAGCCCCTAACATTTTTCAAGTTAAAATTCTCCTGCATGTGTACACCAAGGGTGCAGAGTTTTGGGAAAAAACAGACTGTAATGTGTTTGCATACTTTGTACTGTTGTGCTGCAGATGCTGCCTGTATGATTGGCTGACTATGATGCATTCCACCTGCCAGCTATGTTATTTGTACTTGATTGCTTTAATTCTGATATTTTCCTTTTTTTTCTTTTTTACCTTCCCATTTCCTCCCCTTTTAAGCCCCAAGATGCACCGCACAAACCCGATGCCCAAATGTAAACAGTTCTGCTATTTCCGTTTTTTGGGGGTTTTTTGTATTAGACTGGGTGTGTGCCACGCAAACCCATTTACCTTATGCAAACAGTATGAAATGGCCCTCCCTTGGGTGCAAACATGCTCCTCAGTTCATGGAATAAGTCAATACAGCCTCAGACACACCCCCTTGCTTAGTTGTGCTTAGCTAAACTTATGTCTGTGCATTAGGTCTCCAGTGTGCTTACAACATGCCTTACACACCCCCTTTTATGTCTGTTGCTCCTCCTAGTTACACCATCATGCTAGAGCACCTGCACAGTTAGGTGCAGTTTGGGACTTAAAAGATTTTTGTGATTCAGTAAATTTCCCCTCATTTGCATACCCCACTGCCTTAGCCCATAGTTACTGCACTTACACAGAGCCTTTCCCCTTGACAACCACTGTTCCCTGATATTGTTTTCATTCTGCATGCCATAGACTATAAAAGCAAAATGCAGATTTCCCTTAAAACTGAGTTTTTACTATTTTTTTTTTCGGCACGATTCCATTTGCATGTCGCTGCCCTATGCTTAAATGGCTGAGATTGGCCAAAAAAAGTAAATTTGATTTTTATAAAAAGAAAACAGTTTTCCATGCCAATGGCCATATATTTGGCCATTGGCATGCCTAAACACTATAATACATGCTTTTTTGAGAGCTGTCATGCCTTCATTTTGTTATTTGCAGAAATGTATTCGGTTAGTAACCAAATACATTTCTGCAAATAACACTGTTCTTACATGGATACCTGGCTGCTTGGTGAATCACTAATTCACCTCATTTGCATGATTTTCACCAGCAAATGAGATAATTAGCATTCTGCAGTCATATCCATGCAGGAACAGTGTAGGCATGCTCACGCACATCAGATCAGCTGTTTGCTGGATCATTTGGCAGCTATATTCTGTGCAGGAACAGCTACATTGTTCCTGCATGGATTTTTCTGCTTAATGAATCCCGGGGATAGCATTTACTGTGACTTATAAAAAATGGTTTTAGACCGAGAACCTAAAGAATATTACCACTATAAAAATAGTTTGTGCTGAATAGTTTGTCATTTATACTTCTTTCATAACCACTATGGTTCCAAAGACAGAATTTGATTCATTCAAAAGGCTTAGGCTCCACCCATTGGAAGTTACAGTGCAAACTTCCTGAACTCCATTGGAGTGAATGAGTTAAATCATTAATGTTTAGAAGAACACTAAAAAGGAAAAAAAAACAACTGTAAATAAAAAAAAAACTGTTGTTCTTATTAGTATTTGTATAAAAATCTTCATGATACAAATTTCATGTTAAATAGTAAAGGAATTTTATTTAGCATGTCTCAGAAGTATTTTAAATGTGGGGGCATCATTTCAGTGACGGTTGTATGTGTCAAGGACATTCAAGCAAACAAGTATTTTTTAGTTGGAAGAAATACAAGCTCTACCATATAGCAAAATAACAGAGTCTTGACAGAAGCAAAATTATGCTAATATGTTATGATCTTGGGCGCTGGCAGAGGTGGGGATATAAAATTGCACTGATTATATTGAAAGTAGAATTAAAATAATTTATTTTATTTTTATATTGGTAGACGTCTAGCTGAATGTCATTGGGTTTTAATAACTTTAAATAAATATTTTTGTTAGCAAACAGATTTGAAAAATAAGCATTACAAAACCCATGAAAATGCTAAATTCCTTGCATCTACAAAGATATTAGCTTGTTTTGATTTCCATTAGTAAATGGTCTATTCTGTTCTGCAGAAATTTATAAAAATTCCTTCATCCATCAGCAGAAATGTCAGCATTTTTCCTCATTGTTAACTTACATGGAGACAAGGTGTTTATATGTACAATCAATGAATCTAGAGAGTTCTGAGCATTCTTTGCTGTGGGAAATGCAAAATTTAAAGGTAAAATGGCAGAGAGTTCAGTGAAAAATAAAGAAGTAAATTATGGGAAGTGAATAAGAAATAGCAGCCTCATTAGCAGCCTAGATACTTTAATGAATTTAATAAAATAGTGTACAATTTAGTTTTATTTGTACTGCAGTGGTGGTGCTGCGGTACTGTTGTCGCCTCACAGTTAGACGTTGCCCATTCGATTCTCAGTTAGAGCGTCTTCTGTGTGGCGACATGCGTGAATGGGCATTCCTTCATTGAAGGTTGTGCATTAGGCCCGGCAAGCCAGCATGTCAAAATCTACTGCCAATCATTAGCGGACCGGAGTTCCGCTGTGGCGACCCCTAACCGGGAAAAGCCGAAAGAAACAAACAAACAAACAATTTAGTTTTATTTAAAGATAGCCAGTGCTATCCAGAGCACAAAAGCTTTTAATACAGTAACTTAGGCAACAGAAAGTAGAAGGGATCATCACCAAACATTGGGAGCCTACAACAAGAAAAATGAACAGACATCCTGCAGAGATATTAGAGATGTTTCAAAAATGTTATATGGATGTTTGTATAAAGCAGAGGACTGTGGAAACTGAAAAATAGCTCAAATGTAATTTTTAATTATGCCAAGGTTAAAGGTAGATGAGGCCCAAAAACTAATAGTTAAGATAGGAGAAGATGAGACAAGAATGGTATTGTATAATGAATCTGCAGAAAAGTCTCCAGGAATGTATGATATTCCTTTGGAAGTCTGGATGTTAGGAGGAAAGAAAGAGATAAAGATCTGGAAGGTTTTGTTTAGCAGTACTTTAAAAGGAGGGGAAGCACCAATATCTAGGAAGAAAACTGTTCCAGCTGTATTACCCAAAGATAGTAAAGACCCACCAGACCAAGCTTCATATAAACCTAGTTCAATTTTAAACCATGATTATAATGTGTTTATATCTATAATAGCTAAAAGAATGGCAACAATGTTGCCCAGATTGATAGATGTGGCTCAGTGTGGTTTTGTGGAGGAGAGGCAAACATTTAACAGCATTAATAGAAAAATGATGATCCAGAGGGAAGCATGATGTAAGAAAATACTGCTGTTGTCGTTGGGTCTTAATGCAGAGAAAGCATTGAACAGAGTAAGCTGGGATTTTATGAGTAGTGCAATGGAAGCATTTGCATTCCCTGATAGAATAATAAGGTTAATTAGGAGGATATATGAAGGATCAGAGGCAAGAATTAAAGTGGGAGGGTTCCTCTCTTATACATTGTGTTTGAACAGAGGAACCCAGCTGGATATCCTCCTTCACCTTTGTTATTTGCTTTATACTTAGAGCCATTGGCAAAGAAAATAAGGGACTCAGAAATTCAAGGATATACTGATGTTAATCAAGAAAATTTGGAGATATTTGCAGATGATATTTTCTACCGGATAAATCCAGAAAAGGACATCTCAGTGTTGTGGAACATTTTGAGGCAGTTTCAAGTCTTTTTGGAATATAAAATGAATGAAGATAAAACAAAGGTTATAGCTGTAAACTATGTACCCACACATGAATTAGTCCAGCAATACCCTTATACCTTATTTATGTGGACACAATAAGATGAAGTATTAGGAGTATGGATTAAAAAGGCTTCTGTTATAACAGCTAAGTATATCTGGGAAGAGAATAAATAAAATATAATAAAATAAACTGAGAAACTGGAAGCTCTTGTTTATGGATATGGATATAGATAGTAAGATACAGGGAGTGAAAATGTTTTATTCCCTTTAGTTTTACATATAGGTCAGGCATATTTTTATTAACCAAAGAAGAAGTTGTTGACAATAATTAATAAAGAGTTAATGTAATTTATCTGTGAGGGGAAAATCGCAAGAGTTAAGTGGAATAAGCTGATCCTTCCAATAGAACAAAGTAGTTTAGGGTTACCTGATTTGAATGGATATTTTAGAGCTACGTTAAGGTTCATCTATATATATATATATATATATATATATATATATATATATATATATATATATATATATATATATATATATAACACAAGCAGCAGAAGGTTATACATGTAAATGGATGGTGTTGAAGCAGGGGAAGTCCTAGAAATAAGCAGAGAGTGAGATTTTAGATGTTGAGCCTTAAGGAAATTAATAATGTCCATACAGAATATTATATTCATAAAGTAGCAGAAAGTATTCTAAGAACTTAGTCAACATGAGATTGGAGAAAGGAGATTTTGCCAGTAGGGATGAATGCAAGCAGGAGTACAAAAATAAGCAAGAGGGTTCTGGAATCTACTGAAGAAACCTGACAAAGGTACAAGGTATTGGGGCAAATAACTAGAGAGGGAAAGGTAATACGGTGGGAAGAGGTTTGGACTGCAGGCTACAGACTGCCTTCCCTACCAGGGATTGATACCAGAATATTGGCAAATAAAAAGGTATAGGGGAATCCTAAGTGAAAGACCTGCTCTGGTGAAGTTTTTAGTTGAATCTAGACCAGAAGTGGCTGTTAAAAAGGGGATAATTAGTACACCATATAAAATACTGCATGCCACTATAAAAATAAATCAGATACTTTTAGAAAAGTTTGGGAAGAGAGACTGGAAAAACAATTTAAAAGGGAATAATGGGAGGACATATGCATTACTCCCAAATATGCAATGATGTCCAGAAGGTTTAGGCTTTTTGCCTGGAAGTGTATGTATAGGTATTTTTATACCCCAAGCAGACTTCAAAGAATTTTTTCTCAGGTAGATAGCAAATGGTGGAGGTGTGATGTGGAAGAAAGAGATTAGGGGTAAAAAGAAGTTATGTCTTACCATAACATTCCATCTGTGTTGTTGATCTTTGTTCATTCATTACTGATGAGTTATCGGTTCAGTCCTCGGAACTGAGCCGGCCATATATCAAGCTCATGTCAGCCAAAAACTCTCAAGCCAAGGTCCTACCCAGAATGCTCTGCTCCCTGTTACCTCAGATCGAGTTTGCAAGTTGATAGACAAAAGTAGAGGCTACCTCTGGTCACAACAGGCCTACAATAAAGGACATCCACGGTGGTGCAGCGGTAGCATTGTTGCCTCACAGCAAGAGGTTCTCCTGTTTGAGTCTTGGCTGGAGTGTGGGGAGTGCCTTCTGTCTGGAGTTTGAATGTCCTCCACGCAGTTGGGTGGGCATTCGAAAGGCATGCGTAAATGGGCATGCCTTCATTGAAGGTTGAACGTTGAGCTGGCACCTCAGCATTTGTGAAAATCTACTGCCAATCATTAGTGGACTGGAGTTCCACTGTGGTGACCCCTAATCGAGAAAAGCCGAAAGACACACACATGAGATCAACCAGAAACCTCCAGATGGGGACGGAGGGTGGGAAGTAATGAATGAATGAAGATCAATAACACAGATGGAACATTATGGTAAGACATAACTTCTTTATCTGATGTTGTTAATCTTCATTCATTTCTTACTGATGGGACAGAGTCCCCAGCTACCTGTATCCCTGGGTGGCCCTCATGGAAGGACATTCCTGAGCACCATGGAGCCAAAGAAAGCTCTACCTGTGGAGGCCAAATCCAATTTGTAATGAAGAATAAAGGTATGAGGTTTGGCCCAAATCACAGCTAAGCAGATATCACTGAGGGAAGCCTTAGCATGAAAAGTTGCTGAAGTTGCCATAGACCTTGTAGAATGTGCTTTCACTCTGTGAGGCAATGTGACATTGTTCTTGTTGTAGATAAAGGTAATGCAATTTCTTAACCACAAAACCAATGCAACTTTTGAGACAGGATGACCCAGTCTTGGTCCAGAAAAGGCTGGAAATGGTTGGTCTGATTTACGGGTAGATTTTGTTCTGTCCAGATGAAATTGTACTTGCCTATGAACATCCAAGGAGTGCAGGAAATACTCTCCCCATTAGAGTGGTTAGGAAAAAATACTGGAAGGTCAATAGATTGGTTGATAGACCGCTCTGACACCACTTGTGGCAAAAAGGAAGAATTAATTCTCGGTGATACCCTATCCTTATGGAAGATAAGATAGGGAGGTTTGATGCATAAGGCTTGAAGTTCTGACAAGCATCTGGCTGATATCATTGCAATTAGAAGCAAAGTTTTCCATGAGAGATATTTTAAATCACATGAAGATGCAGGTTCAAAGGGGGACGTCATTAGGGCTTGCAGGACCAAGGCCAAATCCCAAGGTTGTACTGGTTCTCTAAAGGGAGGTTTTAGGTGAAGAACCTCCTTCAAGAAAGTTTTACAGAGTCAATGTGGCATGAGCGAAGAATCCTGAAAACCAACATGGAAATTCAAAATGGCAGCTAAATGCACACAAATATTAGAGGCAGACACCCCAGAGTGGAAAAGGTGTGTGAAGTAATCCAAGACCACCGAAACTGGGGCTGACAAGGGGTCTGTTTATTCACTGCCCATAGAGAAAACCTTTTCATTTATTGAGATAGATTAGTCTGGAGGATGATTTATGAGATGCAATAAGAATATTGCACACTAGGGACAAGAGGTTTTCTTGCCTGGCAATCATTGGAAGTGGAGAAACCAAGCTGTCAGCTTCAGGGTTGTTAGATTGGGGTGAGTCAGACACTGCGGATGGGAGATCTATGTTGGGGATGGATTTAGGATCCATGGTTGATCTAGCAGGTGAGGCCAAAGGATGGGGAACCAGACTTGTCGAGGCCAATATGGAACAATGAGGATCACTTTGCTTTTCAACTGCCGAGCTTTCTTCAGAAATTGGGAGATGAGGGGAGAGGAGGATAAGCATAAAGTAGACCCAAAAGCCAAGCGTGGACCAGACCATCTCTCGGTGACTATCCCCGAGGGGGGATCAGGGCAAAATAGCTGCTGTACTTGAAGTTGGTTGGGGAGGCGAATAGATCGCAGCAAGGCTGGCCCCAGCAGTTGAAGATTTTTGCTGCTAACACAGGATTGAGGGACAACTCGTGAGGTTGTAGAATGCACCTGCTCAATTTGTCTGCTATCACGTTGGAGCTCCCGGGAATGTGCATTGCAGTCAGAAAGCGGTTGGAAGCTATTGCCCATTTCCATATTTTTAAGGTCTCTCAGCATAATGGGTAAGATCTGGTGCCCCCTTGCTTGTTGATGAACCAGACCACTGACATGTTGTCTGGATCACAATAGTCCCTGATGGGAGGATGGAATGAAATGCTTGCAACATTAGTAGCACTGTCCTCAGTTTCAGGACATTGATATGCAAAAGGGCCTCTGTCTCTGACCATGTGCCTTGGACCAAGTTTCCCTGACATAACCCCCCCACCCCATCAGGGAGACATCTGTGGTCACCGTGGCTTTTGGCTGATGGAGGCTGAAGGGGTGAGACCATTGTTGGGGATTTTGAGACATCCACCAGAGTAAATCTTGCTTGCATCTCTGAGTTACACTTATCTGAAAAGACAAAGGATGTTGTAGAGTGTACCACTGAGTGAGAAGTAACCAATGAAGGAGCCTCATGTGGAATCTGGCTAGAGGAACAATGGTGATTGAGGCTGCCATTGACCCCAGGAGTTGGAGTATAGATCGAGCGGGAGATTTGTGTTGACAGAGCAGCAGTTGAACCTGTTGCCTTATTCTTTGATGCCTGTGGTCTGGAAGAGATGCTGTGCAATTTCTCATATCCAACAGTACCCTGATGAATTCCAAAGACTGGGCTGGGGTCATGTTGGACTTCTCCCAGTTTATACTAATTCCCAGGTGTTGTGCTGTAAAGAGAGTGTAGTGCAGGGCTTCTTCCAGTAGACACTTGGTGGGGGCAGTGAGGAGCCAGTCATCTAGATATGGAAACGTCTGGAATCCTTGAAGTCGCAAGTGAGCAATAACCACTGCCATGCATTTGGTGAACACTCTGGGGGCTGTAGAGAGACCGAAGGGCAGTGCTCAAAACTGGAAGTGACTGGCTCCTATATGAAAGCAGAGGTATCTTCTTGAGTGTTTGTCCATTTTTATGTGGTAATACGCATCTTGAAAATCTACAGAGCACATCCGATCATCTTCTTCCAGAAGAGGAAGGATAGACTGAACCGTGACCATCCGGAATTTCTCTGTTTTTACGAATTTGTTCAGTGTGCTGAGATCCAGAATTGGTCTCCAGTCCCCTGTCTTTTTTGGCACTAAAAAGAACCTTGAGTAAAAACCGGATCCTATCTGGTCTGGGGACCATTTGGATGACTTTTTTTTGTAGCAGCTTTTGGATTTCGTGTGCTGCTGCTTCCCTTTGACTGGGTGGAACATTGGGTAAAACTCTGGATGAGGTTGGACAAAGATCGAAGGGGATAGGATAGCCTTTGGATATTATCTGTTGTACACAAGAATCGGTGGTTATGTTTCATGAGGCAGCGAGGTGCAAGGAAAAATTACCCCTGACCACTTCTAGAGGGGAGCAGTCGGGCAACGCTTCAGGAGCGCTGATAGGGTTGGCCAGAGAAAGAATCTCTGGAACCCCGGTTTTGCAGATCTCCTCTGCCCTGAAAGGGGCATCTTCCATTGGAGTTTCGCCCTCTGCCTCTAGGGGAGAACTCGGCACGTTCATCACAGAAACAGCCCTGTGATTTCCTGTGCCACATCTTCCTGCTCCTCTGATTTCTGGAGTAGAATCTTTGAGGAGTGGAGTGTCTGACACCAGTGGCATATAGAGTCTTGCCATCTTGTTCGCTCCTTGCCAGTGTATCTTTAACATTTGGGCCAAACAAAGAAGCAGCCTCGATGGGGGACTTCATGAAGGAAGTCTTAAAGGAGTACACAAAGTAGCAAAGGTGCATCCAAGCATGTCTGGTGACTATACCTGCGCCTGCCACTCTAGTCGCTCCTTCCGTTGCGTGAGAAATAAGATGCATGGAAGAAATGGAAATGGACTCTAGGGTGGCTATCTGAGAAGCTACATTGTCACGGACCTCATCAGAAACAGCTCCTGCCAAGGTTTCAGAGAGTTGTTTGATATGATCCCTCTGGAGCCTTGTAAAGTGTGCCAAATAGTTTAAAGACCTTACGGCGAAGGTTGATGAAGCAAACACATGCTTTTCTAGTCTGTCTATTGCCTGGGACTCCTTGTTGGGCGGATGGACAGTTTTGCTCTCCTCTGTCAAGTCTTTCTTAGTTGCAGCCGCCACCACCATGGCATCTACTGGAAGATCTCATGACCAATGGGGATGCTCAGCTGGGGGTGATAATATTTTATCTGGCCTCTGTGGTATCGCTTCCAGGGTGTCAGCAGCCTTCCATGCCTGCTGGACGATGAGCTGGACAAGCTCATCAGCCAGTGGGTAACCCAGGAGGTAGGGGGCCAGGCACAAAAGGCCTACAGGAATACGGATTCCTCTGAGGAAGGATTAGAGGACTTCCAATCACCTCTCTGTCTAAGGATCTCAAGGATGTCACCAAAGGACACCTCATCAGAGGGTGACCATGGGGATCCTTCTCTGTCATCAAAGTCCATATCTTCAGTCAAAGACTCCTCAGTGGAGTCCATGTGCTTCCTCTTGCATGAAGCTTAGTGGGGTACTTCCTCAGTGGGAGGTTCTGGGGAAGACTGCAAAGAGGGGGGTCTCCTGAGGAGGAGAAATCTGAGGCCCTTGTGCCCAGTGTCCAGCAGTTGTGGCTTGTGAGAGTTGCAGCACAGAGGGGGGAGAGGACTCTGGCATCTGGGGTTTGCCAGTGGAGGCAAGCACCCTCTCCATGGCCTGGAAGGTTGATCCACTCAAGGAGGGATGGGAGCCCTGAACCAAGCATGACAACCTCGGAACTGGAGTCACACCCCACCCTGATGAGCCGACCTCCAGACCAGGAGTCTCAAGAGGGCTGTGAAGCGTGAGAGAGGGAGGATTCCTGGAGGGTGCCATAGAAAAAATTGGCATAGAACCAAGAATGCCCTCCCCCATGGTACAGCCACTGGCCTGAGAAGAGTCCGATGCCCATTGCACCAAGGGCCACAAGGATGACTCTGGTTCCAAAGTGAGATCCACTATTTGGGTCGGAGGGAGGGAAGCTGCTGTCGGAGTAATGGGCTTCGATACTTGGGTGGGAGTCGAAGAAGGAGTGTATGTTGGAGTTTGAAGAGATATACATTCACCTGAAGCAGGGAAGGTGGATTTCGACAGTTGAGAGAGACCTCTGGCCACAAGCAACTGGTCAACAAGCAGCAACACATCTTGCTCAGAGAGGCTCCTGGTCAACCTCATAGAGAAATATGAGGGCGATTCTGGCCTTTCTGGAAAAGGACTATATTGGCTACCAACGAATGGAACCAAGGAAGGAGAGTACTTGGTCATTGCTAATTCAAGATGTGCAGAGCCTGGAACCGAGGATGTCTGCACCGATGAGAATGGTGTTGAAGTAGTCTGCGCCGATGACATCAGCGCCATAGAAGTCGAAGGTGTCTGCACCGTAAAAGCAAGTGTCTGCACCGATGGGTACAGTGCCTTCGAGGAAAGTGTCTGCACTGGTAACAATGATGGTGCCAAAAAGGACTGCACAGAAGAACATATCAGTGCCAAAAGTGTCTGCACCATGGAGGACAGAAACGTCATACTCAGGGCTGAAGGGGATTGCATCAATGGTGCCATAGGGGAATGGACTGCATGGATGGTGCCAGTAAGGGCTGTGATGGAACTGTCGGAGCCGTAATTGTCTGCACCAGGAACTCCAGTGCTGGTGTCGATAAGGAGGGCATGGTTGGAGCAAGTACCAACTGGGGCAGTGCCAAGCCTGGAGCCGAAAGGGTCACAGGTGGCAGCGCTGAAGTAGTAGTCAGTTTCACCTTCATATGAGTTGACTCCCTACGATCTCCAGAGGGAGATAAATAGAGCGACCTGGATGAGGAAGAGGAAGAACCCTCTTACAGGGTTTAGCAGGAGGAGGGTGAGCTCTCCAACCCAGAAATAGCCTCACAGAAAGGAGATTTGAGAAGACCTTTCAGGATTAACTTGCTCTTTCTCTCGTTAAGAGTCCTGGTCAAAAATTTCTGCAAATCCCACACAGGGGATCCACAGAAAGGTGGGAGACATTCAAACATTAGACACATAAGTCATGGCCATTGGAAAGTGGTAACTTACGGCCGCAATCCTTACACTGTTTAAAACCAACACTACTTTTGTTAACCAACATAATGATGTGGAGAAGAAGAACAGAACCAAAAAGAAGAGGAAAGGCTGCCCAAAAGGCTAAGAAGTGAGAAGGAAGAAGGATTACCAACGATGGCAATAAAGAATTACCTCAAAGGTAAGAAAAGGGTAATAAAGGGAAATAGACTAAAGGGAGAGAGTCTTAAAGATATGATAGGGTAGGAGAATAATACAAGAAACTATTTGAAAAACTTTAAAGTAGAAACGATATATAAACTTTCAAAAACATTATACACTTAGCTGAAGAGAGTGGCTTGACACGGCTGTACAGCAACATGGCAAATGAGATCTGAGGTAACAGGGAGCAGAGAATTCTGGGTAAGACCTTGGCTCAAGAGTTTTTGGCTGATGCAAGCTTGATATATGGCCGTCTCAGTTCCGTGGATGGAACCGATAACCCATCAGTAAGGAATGAATGAAGATTAACAACATAAGATCATATGTTTTAGGAGTGTAATGAATTGACAGATTTTAAAAATTCCCTATAGTGTATTCTGTGGAAATGATTCTTTTGAGCTGGGACACAGCATCTGAATTGCCTAGACATAGTAAGGCCTTATTAAGTTCAATTCTGTTAGCAGCCAAAAAAAGCAATTACTAGAAAATTGAAATCAAAGTCTAAACCAACTGTGTTTGAAGTGTTGAATATTATAAGCCAGCTAAAAAACTAGAAGAGAGATCTTTAGAAAAGAGAACGAGCAAATTGCATAGAAATAAATGGAGATTGTGGGAACAATACATGCAGAATAATGGTGGAGGAGGAGTGATGTTTAAGGAAAGACAGGAATTGAGCAAATTATGTAATGTTGGACAGGTGATAGTTATAAAGAAAGAAAAGATATGTGATGCAGAATGTATATAAAAGGGAAATGATAATACAGTTGGTTTTCGTTTCTATCAATGTATGTTTGCCTATGTCTTAAGTTATAATTTAATAAACATTAAAATTCCATTAACAATTTACTACTCTAATTAGCATCAGGCAAGGAGTTTGAATTACATCCCTCTAAGTACTTCAGTATTTCCCACTGGAAACACAACATTTCTAGGTAGGACTACAGAGTCAGTAGGTGACACACTATTAAGCACTTCTCTCCTTCAGTGTTCAATAAGGTCAAATACTTTGCACATGTATTACATGCATATATATAAAACAATAGAAAGATTTCCTTTCTGAAAAATACAGTCATACTGATACAGCCCCATCTACTTGAACAAACTGCAGATGTATGAAAATCTACACCAGATTAGAGTTAAGCCACCCTTCAGGGCAAAATCAAGTTCCAGAACCACTGCTGTATGAAGAGGTAAGAAACATCTAGGTGTCTAGGTGACTATAATCCATGTCACATTGTCACTCCATCCTATCCCTTAAGTAGCATTTCATGATGTATTTTGTGGACCTAGAGACATCATACGATCTTGAACCTCAGAATGCCTTGCGGGAGGAGCTTCAATAGCAGTTCCCAGAGATACAGATGCATACCATTCTGTCCCAATATTTGTGGAGTAAAAGTTGTTTCCACATTCCTAGTATCAAGTCAGATACATTCTAATTAGGCATATGGCTTTATCAACAGTGTGAGTTTTCTCACTTGTTTATGATTTCCATGAACAGGATATTAGGGTGCAAGTAAATATACTAACATCAAGGTGGCACTACCTCAGAGCACATACAATGCTTTGGATTGCAGGAAAACAAAGGATTTTCTATATATTTGATGTACTGCAGGCTTAAGGAAGCATGTCCCAGATCTAAAACTACCTATAATAAATGCTTAAGTAATGAAGTAAGCCTAGAAAAAGTGAGCAGTAATGAAGCATTTTTGTATCAAAGTAAGGCAGTGACTGTTATGCAGTGTCAACAAGAACAGTCTAACTTCATTTCTGTAGCCATTGCTAAAAGCATGATTGCAGTTCATGGCACTGCTAAACAGTTGTGGATTTTGTGCATTTAAATAAGGGGGTACAAGTGAAACCTCACACATGGTGGATGCAGAGTCAGTGCCCCTCTGCCAAAAAATAATAATTTCTAGTATTTTCTTAAGTTTTAAGTTTTTTGTGTAATCTTTCATTCAGGTGGTGGTTCAATATCCTGCTGACTGCCTAAATTTGTCTGGCTATTTGTATTGGTAGAAAATATTTTTTTACTGGCTTTCTATTTAATTTTTATTTATTTAATTTCTATGACTGAATGAGTTTCACTCAATTCATCTACTTTGGTTTTGTGACATGAGTCCAAGCCTTTGAGTTACTATGTGTAGTTAGTTAATTGTGGTGTAGGGGATCCAAGAATCAATGTCTCACAGTTAAAATTTCCTCTTCCTAACAGTTCATTAATACTTTTACATTTTGATGTTTAAGCAACATTATCAAATTTTTGCATCAAAGGTTTTGAAAAGAATTTGTGTAATGTCATGTACCAGTACAGACCTCTCTTGTTCGGTATATATTTCTCGGAGGTACAGGCCAACACGGAAGGACTGTGGCTGACCAAGTTCACAGATGACTGCAAACTAGGTGCCATAATCGACTCTCCAGCCGACACAAGCATCCTACAAAAGGGTCTCATAGAAACAGACAACTGGTGCCAGAGCCATGGCCTCAAGCTAAACGCCAAAAAGTGTATAGTCATCCCCTTTGGCAAAAACAAAGTGCCCACAAATTACCACATAGGTGGTAATCCATTAAGTACAGAAGAAGTAATTAGGGACCTGGGGACCCAAGTTGATAGCAATCTCTCATTTGAAAACCACGTGGCCAAAGTGGTTAGAAAAACATTTTATATAACCCACCTAATCATGAAGGGATTCATATCTAGATCAGGGGAGGTCATCGTGCCTCTTTACTCATCCCTCATCAGGCCCATAATTGAGTACAATGCCCCTTTTGGGATGTACCTTACCAGACACCTGCAGCAACTGGAAAGACCCCAAAAGTACCTCACCAAGAGGATCAAAGGGCTCAAACAGATGCCATATGCTGCCCGGTTAAAGAAACTCCATCTCTACTCAGTAGCATACCACCTGCTCAGAGGTGATCTGTGCCTGACGTATAAAGCCATGTCCAACCCAGAATTAATGGACTTGCTGCACCTCAGAAAATCCAAATCCCATCGAGCTACGCGCTCGAGAGACTTGAACCTCAGCACTGAAATAAATAGGACATGCTGGAGGGACAGATTCATAACCCAGAGGCTCCCTTCACTCTGGAATAAAATCCCAGTCCAGGTTAGGCAGAGTCCCTCATTGACTCTCTTCAAGAGGAATCTTGATGAGTGGATGGGAGATTGTAGGTTTACCCCGGGTATCACTTCTGTGTCACTGTTAGACAGAGGCACAGTATACTAACCTCGAAAAAGGGCATAGCAAAATTCATTTAAAATGGGTGGCGAAAGCCAAACACACTCTGGCTAGGCTTATAAATGCCCTAGGACAAATAGCCTAGTATGAACCTATGAACCTATATATATGTGTGGCCTGGCCTCACACCCTTAGTTACTCTGCAGAACACACTTTTAATCAGCATTCCCAAGATGAAAAAGTGTTTACAAACATTTGTAAATAATCCTGAATGTGTGGCAGCAGTTCTTTCAAGTGACAACAAGTGTTATGGTCGGTGTCCCACCCACTCAAGCTTTCCCCATTTAGGCCTAGTATTGGCTTCTAAAGGAGAGGAATTATTACATGGCTGTGACGTTAATGGGGCTCTCTGATACACATTATTTAACAAACAACTAAAAAGCTGCCAAACAGACATTTAACCATCTCTGGTAACTAGGTCCCTGTATCAGTCTTAATGTATAGTTTGCATGCAAGAATTTGGACTTTTAACATTTGTAGGAGATATTCCACCAAACAATGTGACATACATGATATAATGTATATGTGAACACTGCCATAATTATAGTTAGGAAATTGTTTTAGCCTGCACTGCAGTGTCTACAAGAACAGCTTAACATTGTTTCTGCAGCGTTTGCTAAGAGTGTGCTTGATCAAAATTATTTATGTACCTCTTTAACTAATATTGTGAATGCAGGCATAGAACTGCTTTGAAATCATGAATGGGGGAGCAATACAATTACAATATAACATCCATACAAAGAGTTACAATGTGTTAGACAAAAAGGAGTATTCTGAAAAAAATTCAAGATTTTACCAGTACAATATATATATATATATATATATATGCTAAAATTCATGAACTCCTACTAGCTGCCTATACTATAATGCCTTTGAAAAATTAATGATAAGGTGCTGCTTACTGTGATGAATCCAAAGTCTTCTTAAGACACTCAGTCTTTCTGGCTGGGTTTTGTTGCAAACAAAGTTTATTTATAATTACATTCACAGTCTGTTGCCCACAGAAACTTGTAGAGTGTACACAGGGCCGGCCTTAGCTGAAACGGTGCCCTAGGCGAAGTACTGCTCTGGCGTCCCTTAAGCCCCACCCACTCCAAACTCAAAGAACACCCCTATTTGAGCCACGCCCACCATTGGGTCACTCCCACAAAACCCACTCCAGTTCTTTCAATGTTTAAATGCATGAAAAAACAGTCATACTGCAACAAACACCTTGTAGTGTAGTTGACTGCAATTGAAGGCTGAATTCCCCTTAATAAACCTGCTTGATCTGTTGGTAGTGTATAAGACTGAGATTTTGACAGCCTCAGGGTACAAAAAAATGCATGTGGATTTAAAGACAAGATTCTTGCCTGAACACCAGAATGTCTGTAAATGACTTGAAATCAGGGCTAAATAAAAGACTGTCACAGCCAGATTGATGGCCAACTATTTTCCTTCATGCCGATACAACATTCTCATGATATGCACTCATATAGAAGCCACATGCCTTGCACTTTACAGATCCTGTAAACAAGCTCTTCAAGTATAATGCAAAGTTTGAGTTTCTTGTCCTGCAATGAATAAACAAAGGCCAGCTCTTGATTATGGCAATTCAGTCTTGCTACCAATGAAGTGATTCACATGATTATAGTCTACTGGCATGGAGGCCCTAAAGCCTAGCCAAGAATTTCACCCATTTGCCAAAAAATACACAATGCTATAACTATTCTGAAATCTTTATGATTTACTTTAAAATACAAGAATGGCAGTGTGTTTCATCATTACTCCATTATAAAAACTGAAAATGACATGGGAGCATTTCTGCATCAATATTATCAATTAAACAATACATCATAACTGCTTGAAATATGGAGTTCCATAATGCTAACAGTTAATGCACCAAAAAAACTAACAAATATATCCGTCTTTCTATCTCTAGCTATATCACAAAGACATGCATTATTACAGTTTCTCTCCAGGCCGCCACTGAAAATTGGCTTTGGAATGATACAAAAAAATCCATATTGCTAAACATAAACATTTCTGCCATCAAGAGAACCACCACAACAAGCCACAGAAGTTCTGGGCAGGTATTAATCTCCTCCACCCAGGACAATCCACTAATCCAACCCCCTCATCCCCTAACCAAAAAGCGCCAGAGTCCAGTGCCAACACCTTCAACAATTTCTTCACAGAAACCATCTAGGCCCTTGCTAGCAAACTTAAACCCACATTACCTTAATGCTAAAACCCTTAAACCCAGTGACAATCTCCTCCAAAAAGTTCCAACTTCTCTCATTACAGCCCTAATCACAAAACTCAAACCAACCACCCTTTCAGCTGACCTCCTCCCTGCAGACTACCTGCTGATGTCATAGCATACCCTGTCACTATTTTGATGAACAGAACCATAACTGAAGCCTCTGTCTGGAAAATATTCCATGTCATACCACTCCATAAAGGTGGCAGCTCCATTGAACTGTCAAACTATAGACCAATAGCTATCCTTTCCCCTCTGACTAAAATTATGGAAAAGTGTATCTATAAACAACTCTTACACTAACTTATTCAAAATAATCTTCTGGCCAACTCCCAGCATGGATTTAGACCATAGCACAGTACCACCTCAGCCCTCCTCTCCTTTTCTAATGTCAAATTCCAACCGTAACAAATTAACTTCTGCCCCGTTTCTTGATCTTTCCAAGGCCTTTGACATTGTTAACTACCAGTTACTCTTACTTACCCTGATTCAGTAGGCAAAACCAAGAATTCACTCCCATCTGACCTTACTCTGAACCCCTCCCTTAATCAGTTAAAAAAAAATCTAAACCAGTATTTTAAAACTCACTGGTTATGTTTTTGCTCTAACCCTGACTAAAGCCTCATCCACTTCCATATCCCTGCAATTTTATTCATAGCATCTACCCTCTTACACTAAAAGGTTTGAAAAGAGAAACTAACATCTTTGCAGATACTCTGTGTTTAAGCTGCACCTATAGGTTTGATAAGAGAAACTAACATATTTGTATACATTTCTGTATATAAACTGAGACTAACTTGCATGTTAATACAATGTTTGTGCATATATTGTAACTTGCTTGTCTTTGTAAGTTTGGAGCTATTCTCCCCTGACCTGTGCTGAAAATGGACATGTATCCAGTCGGACTATCCCAGTCAACAAACTTAAAATATAATAAATAAGATAAAAATGAGCAGACTATTTACATTTTGCCACAGCAAAGAAGGACAAGAGTGCTAAACCAGGAGTCAATTTGCAGTTACCCATACATTCAAATAATGTTTGAAATGTGCAAGCTCTATACCTTTCTCTATTTTCTTTGTATAGAACCACACCACTATGATACACTGCTTTTTATTCTGTCTTACAGTATGTGAAAATTCAGTAAATCCATACCCAGGAATCAAAATACTCATAGCGTTAGGAAATTTAAAACACTTCTCATCATTAAGTCTCACTTCACTTAGTAAGTACCCCAGGTAAGTACCAGTTTCAAGTGTGATACAAGACTGTATGGCCAAGAAAGTCAAAAACTACTCATACATCCCAATGCAGAACGGTAACTAAAGGAATTAGAAAAAGCATGGTACTATTCTGTCCAGGTAATGTTTACAAATTAAATTACAACAGCTAAAAGAACAGCAACAATAAGTCAATAGTAGACAACTATATAATGCCCATAAGAAACAAATCACGTGTCAGCAGAAAATAACTGGTATGAGCCCATCAACATAACAGACTGTCTGATACAGTGCATAAAGGCACATCACCTCCAGTGGAGAAACGCAGTCAGCAAAGCCCTCTGTATACATTTTCTATATAAGAAAGCATATAACAACATTCCTGGTGCACTGAGCTATGTTTTTTTTTTCTTATTTACTATATGGCTTGTTTTTAAATTTCCTGGAAAAAAAGAAAATATTTTGACAGCTGCTCGTTTATCAACATTCTGAATATAACTAGGAAAAACATTAAACAAATAAGAATGCATTTCTTAACCCTGACATTATGCAGCACTCGTCTTATCTCAGATTTTTCTTTGGTCTAAAATAGCTGTTAATTTCAGACTTCAGTTGGCAAATTTAGCTGCACAACCTTTAACGATACTGCATGCAACTTCAGCAAAGCATTCCAATACACTGGGAATAAAAGTTACCATCTACTTTGGCAGTGATTTGAGGTGTGTGTGAGAGAGAGACAGAGAGAGTAGTCTTACATATGAAGTCCTGTACACCCTTGAAAGCTTGAGAAAGTTCCAGCTGAAATATGAATGTTCATCTTGCTCCCTGAATTTATCTCTAAACAGTTTGTAATTACTCTTTATCCAACTACTGTTATTTATTTCATTAAATGCATACCTGGAACTCAACCAGCTCTGTGTGGGTTTCAGAGAGATCTGTGTATTAAACAGAAGCTTTCTGGATGCTAGGTTATTCTTGTTAAATAAAACCTTAGAAGAAATCATGAAAAAGCTTATCCCATGGAACTAGTGAATTAAAAATGGAAGTATGGCATTTTACAACACCAAGAGGTTAAATAACTTTGACTTTTAAAACTTTATCTTTCTAAAGCATTGCAAGTAATTGCTGATGAATTTTCTTAACTAAGGAAAATGACATAATAAAATGGGCTGGAATCCTAAAAAAAAAAAAAAAATCACTCTTTAAGAAAAGCACTACTCTGAGCTTTCTCTTGAACTGTCATGGCTGTTATATATTCTCTGCAGGTGATTTGTAAAAAAAAAAAAATTATGAGAGAGTCAAAAACAAACTGCTACAGAAAGAGCGGTCGTTTGCATAACTAAATGCTAATGTGTCCAAGACTGGAATGTTTTAATCTACATTATACACTTAAATACAGATTTTTCAGAGAAAAAAAAGTTATCACTATGATAAGAATGTAAACACTTTTTCCCACTAAGCATTTATAGATTAAGTATCAAAAAATCAAAAAGATAGCTCAACAGAAAGGTACAGCAAAATAAAGGAAAATGTCAAGAAGCAGGAACTAAATGATAACTAAAAGTGAGTTTATTCTGTGCACCATTGGTCTTATCCAGGGTTGTATTCACCCCTATGGATGTGCTCCATTGTAAATTGGCATATCTCGGTGTAAGACATCTGTCTATAATAGAGGTTAAACTAAATAGGCCTCTCCCATCCCAGCTAGGATTACAATGTACATATCTCTGAAGTTCCATCACATTACAGGTGCACAGCTACTCTCCAACTCTACACCTCCCTCATTCCCCTCCCCTGAAACATTTCTGTTTGTCTTGTTTGGATCAGTCCCTGGGTGGGACATCGTTCCCTTGTAAAACAAGTGCAAAATAACAGTACTTGAAATCAATATGGAATGGCTGTAAAACTACAAATAAAAAAATAAACTTCCCAAGAATTAGGCGTGATGTAAATATCAGGTGTCCGAGGAGGTCGCTGCACATACTGCTACCCCAGTTTCTATGCTACATACCAAATGCCCTATCAGTCTCCAGAGAGAGAGAGAGAGAGACAGAGAGAGATTGTCTACTATTTGCTGTTTCTTTACTAAAACTTATGATAACCCTTCTAAGCTGTAGTACTTGTATCTCATTACTGATCCTAATAGAGTCTGTCTTGCCTTTGGTCCCCCTTACGTAAGAAAATAAAAGGCAGATTTAGTTTCATGTATTGAGTAAAACTTGAGAAATTTCTACAGATGCAGACGTACTCACTCATACAAGCATGCATTTTCTCACACTACTTTGTTTGGCACATATTTTGCTTTTTCCACCATCCATAAATGAGTACTGTGCTTAATGAGTAGTACTAGTATCTGTGTGTAAAATATTAAGCCCTGCTCCCTAGTCCATTATGAAGCAATTCTCTATGTGTATTCAATCCCTGAAATTTACAAAGCCCCAAAATATTTTTCTGTACAGTAGCAGGGATTCATAGTCAGCAAAGTGCAAGTTGCTCTTAACAGAGAATGTGATTTATGTTTCTCTAAAATAATATAATTCATACACATGCATAAACTAGATAGATATCACAAGACCAATTTAAATAAAATGAACATGACTATGAATTGCTTATCTGAGCCCTTGAATGGACTGCTCAGCTGTGTGTCACATCACCTTGCACTCCAAAGTAATGCTGGTACCTAGCAAACTACACAAACTCAAACACACTTTTATGCAAATTAGAGAGTGAAACACATCCACACTCACCGACATACACAAACACATACAAGAGCAGCACAACTTGCAATCTGTATTTACCCCAGCAGTTATTGTACAGAGAGGCTAAGCAGGAAACAGCTTCTATACATTGCAGCCCTGATCTAGTCAGCGTCCTCTGACGGGTAGCCAGGGCAACAGTCAATCACAAAATTATATCAGTCTCCAAACTACAAACATTAGCCAAATTCTACCCTCCCATTTGATGAGACAAGAAAATGCACATCTTGAATTTATAACACACAGAAGTTTACCAGTCAGACAGCAAAGAAAAAAAAAAATCAACGTCCAACACTCACTTAAGCTAACCCAGCCCAGAGCAGGAAAACACAACAAAGCAAATTCAAGAAATATATTTTTATCTGGCGTTGCGAATGTGTGGCAATTGCATGCATGAGAGAGCTGCCTGCTGCCTGAATCGACTTACCTCAAAGGCCAAGCAAGAAAAGCAAACAAGGGACACCCACAAAAAAAAAAATGCGGAAAGCGCAGTTGGTAGCCCACGTGGTGTAGAGGGAACCAGTCCGACGATAATCCACATCAATGTCATCCAGTCCACAGATCAGGAACACAGGAAGTAACGACAGCCAATGGCTACGCCTGCCTCTATCATCAACGATGAAAGGAATGAGAGGCGGGTGTGGGCTGCGTTATATTATGAACTGTGGATGGATTGGAGCAGTAGTCAGGGATGTGGGGGAGGGCGCAACTACAGATGAAAAGTGGAGAGAGAAGTTAAGTTAATGAAATTGCGCCCTTTATGATGCCGGCCTTATGGTGCCCTAGGTGGTGCCTAGTTCACCTATGCCTAAGGCCGGCCCTGAGTGTACACTGATGCAGCACCTAAAACTCTGTCACTTTAAAAAATGTAACCAATAAAAGACTTTTTATAACAAATCACACAAACTACTGTTGCAGCTTCAGGTACTGTTCTACTTTACTTCTCAAACAGCATGGATAATGTGAGAGATACAATATTACCAGGGAATAAGTGTGTTCCTATACAAGTACCTTTATCTCTAACATAATTTGATTTACAGTTCTTATATACAGTTTCAGTCACACAGTTCAAATCCTGTTTTTCTCTTGGTATTCTATTTTGGACTTTGTATGAGAACATCTGTTTGCTGGTGTTTGCAGAAAAACATATTTTTATCCTGTAATGGTATTGTCTTTTAAGGAAACACCTTGTGGACAAATGCTCAAACATCCTTAGTTAACAGTGTCATATGATAGAAACATGTCCTGTTGTCGATTCTTTAAAAAAGTTGCATACATCCTGTTTTTCATATCTTTGCTTTTACTGACAATGTGAAATGCATACATCCTGTTATTCATATCTTTGCTTTTACTGACAATGTGAAATGCATACATCCTGTTTTTAAGTCTGTAGGAAGTCAGCTTTTTTGCTCACAGTGTGAAATGCATACATCTTTGCTGATTCTGTAAGAGACATGTCCATTAAGTAAATTCCTTATTTTTCAAGCAACAGTCATTTAGTATGGATGCTAATCACATATTGCTAAACTCTATTTCTACATTTAAGCAAGCTTTATTTTATACATTATTTATGTTACATATTTGTAGCAGAATTACTTTCAACCTTAATATTTTGTTGAGCATACTCTAACAATTCTCGCTTTTGTTTTATTTTAAACCAGGGATACAAATTCAGCATTATCTGATAATACTTTTTCATTATGATAATTAACAACAGTAACTTGACTAGCTCTTGTTAAGCAGACTTTAATACATGTAAATAATATGCAACCAAGTACTACAATAACAATAAAAGAAATTAAAAATAAATTATCTTTCCTGTCCATCCTGTAAATAGACTACTAAACCATTCACTCCAATCATCATTCCATTTTTTTCTAGTATGTTGAGACACTTGTGCAATCGCTTCTAAATGTGCTTTTACAGATTCTGTTTTGTCTGGAATAAATGTACAACATTGTTATCCTATTAAAGCACATGTACCTCCTTGGGATGTAATATAATGCCATTCAATTTTGTAAAACCATAGTTCGTATAGTTATCATTTCAACAATAATGTCAAGGACTGCATTGAAAGTGGCATTTGCTAATACCTCAAATAGTTTGGATAGTTTTCTCAGCTGCAGCCTCATACCAAGGGAAAATACCTGCTCCAGAGATTACATTATCTCCTAAATCCATATCTTTTAATTTAATGTAATCAAGATTTTGATGATAGATATGTGATGTATCTAAGGTGTCTACTGGATTTTCTGGACTTTCAATCACAGATAATATATCCCTTTTCTTTTTTGCATTTCTAATGCTTCCTCTTGGTAATTCTTTTACACGATGCATTGCTGGTACCACTAACCCTATATAACAGGTGCCATCCCATCTCTTTGGTAACCTTTTATAAGCATATTTGCCACAGATGTAATATAACCCATCTGACAGAGCAAAACTGCTATTTACCAGACTGCCATTTACTTGTCCCATAGTAGGAGTTTTATCATGTGCAACTGTAAAGTTTTTATCTGTTTTACTTTGCCAACTTGTAATATTGGTTTGATATTCATTTTTATCATTTTGTGAAAAATGAAACACTGCTGTGTCACTTAATATTAACTGACCCTTAACTGGCATTAAAATAGGAAAACCATGAAAAATACTCCAAGTACTGGTATGTGGTTGTGAAAGTTTATCATTTCAATTGTTTGAATACAATTACTTGTTTGAATACAATTACTATTACCCACTGGAACAGTTCCATTTTGTTGAAAACATGTTATTCCCTGCATTATAACAGATAACTCTACTCTTGCTTTACATAGCTGTACATTTATGATTTGATCTCCTGTCTCATTTATTAATACCCTCCAACTACTAAGGGAATTTAGTGGAATAGATATTAAAGGCATAACCCCTGTTGTTTTTGGTATTAAACTACATACCCAACAATTAGAAACATTCATGCATTTTGCATACCAACATTGTCTTGCCAAAAAGGTATTAAAAGATGGTGACCAGTCTTGTTCACTTTTCCACATTTCTTTACTTTATTTTTTATGTAACTTTATGGTTTCATTAACAGGTTGTAAATACAGTTTAATGCTAAGCAATACAATGATAATTAGTATGACAATTATTATTGCTTTAAAAAAAATCCTTTAAATAAAATTTCCATTGTCGATTGATTTTGGCTTTGGTCATCTGAAACTGGATTTCCAAAAGGATGCACTTTAAACCATGTCAATTTCATTATGTTTTTTTCTGTTGGAAACCTACAAGAGAATACACTTAATCAGATTTACATTGCTCATTGTTTTTGATCATTCTTAGTTGATCTTTATGTACCAACATTGTTCTGTTTTTCTTTTTTCCTTTGATTTTATACACTAATGGTCCAATTTGTTCCACTACTTCAAAAGGGCCTTGCCAATTGCTAGCCCATGGTCCTTCCATTTAGAAAATTTTTACCAGTACTTTTGTTCCGCAGGGAAGGTTTTCTTCAGCTGGTAATATTGGCACATTTTTCCATAGATGGAATGCCTGTTCCCTTGCATTATAGTCACATATGGTAGTAAGTTGTTTTAGCCATTCCTCATGTTTGCTAATTTCTAGCATGTGCCTACCATTAGGTATATCTGGGTCAAATGGTAATTGTATGGACATTTTGCAGCCTGCCATTATTTCATATGGGGAAATACCTGCTTTGCTGTTTGGTGTTGCACAAATACCCATTAAAATACCAGGCAGATGATGTATCCATGTATTGCCCTTTTCTAAGCATGCCTTTTTTAGATGTTCTTTTAACGTCCAATTCATACGTTCTGCAATGCCATTAGATTTTGGATGGAATGGTACATGAAACCTTTGCTGTATGCCTAACAAATTACACATTTGTTTAATAAGATCACTAACAAACTGTGGGCCATTGTCTGACTCTATGACCCGTGGCCATCCCCATGGCAAAAGATATTTTTCAATAAAGCCTCTGCAGTTGCTTTTGCCGTTATTGTTTTGGTAGGAATTGCTTCTACCCATTTTGAGAAAACATCCACTACTACCAGTAGGTATCTATAACCTCCCTTTGCTGTTGGCAAAGGACCTGCATAATCTATTTGAACTGCATACCATGGCCCATCTGCTGGCTGCACCCGATGTAACTGAGGCCTTTTGCTTTTAGCATTTACCTGCAGACAGATTAAACATTCTTCTACAATTAGCTTGCAGACCTTTTTTAAATTTGGGTTCCAATACTTTTCTTTTACAACTGCCCATAGCTTATCAGTTCCTACATGTCCCAGTATTTGGTGATTTAACTTGACCAACTGGCGTGCCAACTGAAATGGTACATATGGCAACTGTAACACCTTGGAAGTAGTGTATACATAGTACTCCTTTGTTGGTATGCATGCTAGTTTTCACTGATCAATTTCTTCTTTTAAGCCCTGTTGTGTTTGTATATTTACAAGGTCTTTTTCTATTGACTCTTCATCTAACTCTTTTACATCTAACTTCATCTAACGTCTATGATGGCATATTCATATTCTGGAAATCCTTTTCCATTTTTGTGCTGCTTGTTTTGCCAAAGTATCAGCTAACACATTTAACCTGTAAGTTTCATTGGTTGGCTTTTGATGTGCTTTTACTTTAAAAATGCTATACTGTCCCTGTTGATTTGATATTATTATAACTTTATATATACCTTTTAATACTTCAGCATGCTGTAATGGTTTATCTGCACTATCTGCAAATCCTCACCTTACCCAGGTTTCCATATGCAGTCTTAAAGAATTTGCTACATAAGCACTATCGGAAAAAAATGTTAACAGGGTTGTAATACTTTAGCACATATAGTGCTGCCTCCATTTCAGCTCTTTGAGCTGACATGTGTCCTGGTAACTTGATTAGTTCAGGAGAACCCAGTTGTGGATTCTCTGGAACTATGGCAAATCCTGTCCAGTATCTGCCTTTGTCCCAATATCGTGCTCCATCCACAAAGATGGAATGGCTTAAAGTGATCAAAATCAGATGCCAATAATTTGCACATCAGATGACATTATCTTTTCTAAACAGTTATGCTGTTTCCCTTCATATCCCATATGTTGTTTGTCTTTCGGCTTTTCCCAGTAAGGGGTCACCACAGCGAAACTCTGGTCCACTAATGATTGGCAGTAGATTTTTACGAAATGCCAAGGTGCCAGCTCGACGCCCAACCTTCAATGAAGGCATGCCCATTTACGCACGCATGTCTTTCGAATGCTACCCAACCACGGGGAGGACATGCAGACTCCACACAGAAGGCACTCCCAAGCCCAGCCGAGAATTGAATGGGAGAACATAATTGGACAAATAATATTTGTCCCCTGTCTGTATAGTGACAGTTTTCATTCCGAAAGTGACATCCATTTTGCAAAGACTGTCTGACTAATACCATCTGTAATTTTATTAATTTCAAAAGTGTCTATCAGAGCTTTTACTGCTTGATGTGGTGTTTGCACTATAATGCTGGAAAATACAGTTAGGTACTCAGTTTGTTTAATACCCCAGTAAATGGCTAATAATTGCTGTATACATGGGTGGCAGCCCAGTTCTAATGGTGTCATATTCCTACTACAAAAAGTGATTGGACATAATGTTTTTTCCATTCTATTGTTGCTACCATGTGGCCATTCCTGTAATAATACCACAGACAGTGTCTTTTTCCCTGCTGCTGCTTGTAGTACAAATGGTAACTTTAGTGTGGGTGCTATTAATTCTGCAGCTTGTGCTAATTTTACTTTTATTTGTGAAAATGCCTCCTCGTCATGGTTTCCCCACTCTAAAAAGGTGGAGTTATTTTGTTCCTGTAACATTTTGTATAGGGGAGCAGCTACGGCTGCATAATCCTCTATAAATTCCCTGTTGTAATTCATGATTCCCATGAATTTATGTAGGTCTGCTATAGTCAGTGGTTTTTCCATTTGTAAAATGCCTTGCACGTGCATAGGGCAAGGAGACCTTCCTGTTGGTTTTATAATAGTACCTAGAAACTTGACTTCTTGTGACATAAACTGAATTTTTTCACTTTTAACCTTAAACCCTGCCTGCTGTATAGTATGAAAAACTCTTTTAAGAAGTTGTACATGCTCTTCTACTGTCTCTGACTGAATCAAAATGTCATCAATGTAATGTAACACTGAATCATCCTTTTCCAAATGTTGTAGAATGGATCCTACTGTCCGACGAAAAATAACTGGACTATTTTGAAATCCTTGTGGTAACCTTGTCATGACATACTGCTGGTTTTTAAATGCAAAGTCAAATCTTGGCCAATCTTTTTTTCCGAGTGGTACTGCAAAAAAAGCCATTTGCTAAATCTATTACTGTAAACCACTTACTTTGTGGCTTAATATGTGCAGCCAACTCAGGAACTCCTGGAATTAAATGTGCTCTAGGAGTAGTATATTGATTAACCTTCTGTAAATCAATAACAAGATGATAACTACCATCTTTTTTCTTGAGAGGCCAGATTGGTGAATTTGTAGGACTGTTGCCTTTTTGTATAATCCCTTCCTTTTCCCTTTCTGCAATACATTTTCCGTATGTTCTTCTGCCTCCCTAGGAATAGGATATTTCTTTTGAACATGTGGTATATAGTCTTGATCACTTCCTACCCCTACTGGGCTTTCTAGTTTCCCACAATCACTGGGATCCTTGGACCACAGATTTGGGAATTGCTGTTGTAAATACTTCCACAAATCCTCACTGTCTGTATTCACATATCCTGTAGGTTTGTCAGGTCTTTCAGGTATAGAGATTGCATAGCAACCTGTACTTTACTCTTCCACTCCTTTTTTCTTGTCTGCTATCCACAGGATCCCATTAGGTAGATCAATTACTATGCCCAAAGGCCCTAAAATGGCCATACCAATAATGGTATTTGAGCAAGTTGGATGCATTAAAAATGCACCCTTCCATGTCTGTCCCTCTTGGCTAAACTTTATGTCCATATTTTAGCTACTCACTGCATAGCATCCTGTGCCATTAAATGCTGAAATGCAAACCTTTTTTATAGGATTTACATGTAACTGTCTGTTTGTGACAGATACTGCTGCTCCTGTGTCTAATAAGACATTCTTCCATAGTGACCCCTCTACCCAGATATCAATCAGTGGGTGTCCAGCTCGACCCTTTTTAAAAGTGGTCAGGAAAGATACCAGAGTAGATAGAGTAGCACATCCCTATTGTAAGGAGATCCACTCATCCTCCCCTTTATTGTCAAATGCAATATGACATACCTCATGTTTTTGCTTGTCATCTTCCTCTGTGTCTGAGTGATCTACATATTTAGGCTTTTTAATCTCTTTTCTTAACTGTTGCCTAGCTATTCTCTCTGTCTGTTCTATCAAATGTTTTGGATTTATCAAATGTTTTGGATTTACAGGCGAAACTGTTTGAAAATCTACAGGACATACTTTCCCTTTTCCTGTATACTGATGGCCATTATAATTATTTTTACCAATATTGCAAGGTTTTTGTACATAATCCTGCTTTTCTTGTAAATTTTTTGGCTCTGTTTTTGGAAATACCCCCTGTTCTTCCTTCTTTTTATGCCAGACTTTGTAATGATCACAATTTTACTTAACATGTCCTATTTTATTACAAAAGAAGCATGTTGGTGCCTTTTGTTCATTACCTGTGTCTGATCCTGGTGCTATAGACATAGAGGCAGGAGCTGGTGGTGCAGATGCAGCTCTTTCTGCTGGAGGTTGGTCACACCACCATTGCCTCTGTTTTTTACTTCACCAATTATCTCAAATGGCTCACTATCATCTTCAAATGCAAAGATATAATGTGAGTATAATGTCCCATCATTGGCCATAGTCCATCCCCTCATTAATTTTTGTACCAAATCAGTGAGAGTATCAGAACTTTCTTCATAGATACATTTAATATCCCCTGGAACCCCTTTGATTTGCTCTAAAAATCAATGTATTAGCTGTTTTTGTATTTCTCTTTTTCCTACGTCTCTGTCTGATTTTTGATATATGATTTGAAAGGCAAGCCTAAAATGTTTACTTTGTTCCATTAATTTATCTGTAATAGTAATTTTGAAATTATCTTAATAACTTAGCTGTGAGTGGCTGCTCTTGTGTAAATGCCATTAGAATGGCTGTCATATGTCCTACTTTAGTGTTTAACTGAGAAGCATCTTGCTTTAACTGAATGAAAGTTTTAAAACATTTGGGTATGAAAATCCAGAAACATCTAAGTAATGCATCTGTCCATATACCAGATCCTGCTGTATATGCCACCCATTCTTCAAATGCAAGCATGTTATAAAATATGCCTTTTTTAACATTCCACTGTGATAAACTCTGTAATAACCTAGACTGTGTATACAAATCTGCAGTGGATCCCTGTCCCTGTTCTATAATTTGGGCTGGTTTTGTATTTTTAACTCTTCCTTAAGCTGGGATATCAAGACAGTATTTTGTAGGTTAGTCTTTCTTAATTCATCTAATTTTTCGTCCTTTTCCTTCAAAAGCTGTTTAAGGTCTGTCATTTCTGTCTGTAATTGTTTAAAGGATGTATGATACCTGATATTAGATTCCTCTGTTGACTGCATGGCTCCTATGCACTTTTGACAGAGGTCTTGGATGTCATTCCTGAACTTTTTAAACTCACCCTGTTTGCCTTTTAAGAATTTATTAAATTATTCTGTCAATGTATCATAAGCCTTGTTCCTGTCCTCATCTGTATGTGTAGTTGTGGCATAATTTCACGCTTGTACATAATTTTTAAAGGGTGTCACAAGATCTACAGAGGATTCTGTCAATAACAGATGTGACTGTTGTTGTAATTCAGAAATTAATGTACTAACAGGACATAACTGCTTTACATCTGGATATAATGAAGACACTTTATCCTTAGTTAATTATTTATCATGAAAATGTCTCTTTTCACAGTCTATTTTTTTAGCAATATCATGCAATACTTTTTTATGGCATGGCACACAAAATGCAGTTTCCGTTGAATCACACAATAAACATTTACTATGATATACTTCATTTTTCTGTTGCAAATACCAATCAAATGTTACAATCCATTTACATAATGCCTGTATGTCAACTTGCCCTAATACGGTTTTACATTTACTACTGTGCTGTATATACCAACATTGCAACTTATTCCAGATTGCATCTGGTTGTTCTGCTATATTAAGAGTAAAGCTTGGCTTATACTTGCTTGAATTCTGTCTAATGGCATCCATACTAAAAATGTGCCATAGAAAAAAGTCTTACCAATTAGCAAGAAAACAGGTGATCAGGCTGTTGTTGCTGATGGCTGGAAAATTTTCAGAGTCACTTGAGAAGCTGGTGAAACACAACAGGCAGTGAGATGCTGTGAGAGTACATGTCCACCTTTTCTAGAGGAATTAATGGCACTGCATCTTTCCTGGACTGCAGGCTCAATCTAGATTCAGACATCTGAGAATCTTTACTACTGCAAGCTGCATAAACTGGAGTACCTCTGTTTAGGATTTACACATATGTACAAATGTTAGTTAATGCAATTTGACTGAAGTGACCCTCTGCAGGGCTTACCACTCCCTCTGTGTTTGAATGCAGGCTAGCTCTCCATTGAAAAATTAATGATAAGGTGCTGCTTACTGTGATGGATCTGAAGTCTTCTTAAGACACTCAGTCTTGCTGGCTGGGTTTAGTTATAATTGCATTCACAGTCTGTTGCCCACAGAAACTTGCAGAGTGTACACTGATGCAGCACTTAAAACTCTGTCACTTTAAAAACAGTAACCAATAAAAGACTTTTTATAACAAATCACACAAACTACTGTTGCAGCTTCAGGTACTGTTCTACTTTACTCTCAAACAGCATGGATGATGTGAGAGATACAATATTACCTCAGAACAAGTGTGTTCCTACACAAATACCTTTATCTATTTACAGTTCTTATATATAGTTTTAGTCACGCAGTTCAAATCCTGTTTTTCTCTTGGTATTCTATTTTGGACTTCGTATGAGAACATCTGTTTGCTGGTGTTTGCAGAAAAACATATTTTCATCCTGTAATGGTATTGTGGAAATTATTAAATTAAATTAAGGAATCACCTTGTGGACAAATGCTCAAACATCCTTAGTTAACAGTGTCATATGATAGAAACATGTCCTGTTGTCCATTCTTTAAAGAAGCTGCATACATCCTGTTTTTCATATCTTTGTTTTTACTGACCATGTGAAATGCATACATCCTGTTTTCAACTCTGTAAGAAGTCAGCTTTTTTGCTGACAGTGTGGAATGCATACATTTTTACTGATTCTGTAGGAGACATGTCCATTAAGCAAATTCCTTATTTTTCAAGCCACAGTCATTTAGTATGGATGGTAATCACATATTGCTAAACTCTATTTCTACATTTAAGCAAGCGTTATTTTATACCTTATTTATGTTACATATTTGTAGCAGAATTACTTTCAACCTCAATATTTTGTTGAGCATACTCTAACAGCCTTGTTTGCAACTTCACAATATAGAAGAACAAGGAGCTTTAATAGCAATAAGGCATATTGATAAAAATCTGTGGTCAGATACTATTAAGCCTCCAACAGTTTCTAACAGTTGAGAGTGGGAACCACAGTTGCAGTCCTCACACCCTCCTAGCAGTAGAACAGCATCACTTGACAACTTTTTTATTACATCACTTCTTATCTTAAAGAACCTCTTTTATTGACTTTGTATATGTCACCAATGAAAATCTAAACACTGATGAAATAACTGCATGTCATAACCCTCAGTGTATACAAGTGGATCTTCTCAGCATGATTCTGATCACAGTTATTGCTTCTGTCAGAGGACATGGAACATAGACCTGGCTTTGCATATACTATTACAGACAAAGTCAGCAAAATTGTTACAGTGAATGCTTGTAGTATAAGAAACTAATTATCCTGCTTAGAAGTCTAGATTTCTATTCCCTGGTCCAACACTACAGGTATTACTGAATATTTGCTAAATCCAGAATACCTTACTGTATTACCTCTGTTTATTCTAGACTTTTTTTAATTTTAGTGCTCTGAGCCATGGTTACCAACTGTGTTTCTCACATGGTCAATGACAGCCAGCAAGAGGTGGTGGTTCAAAGTATTTACTACCACCATTAGAGATGTGAGAGTAAAGCCTACATCATCTTAGAGAAGTGGAACTCACATGGAAGTTATACACCTTATGGAGTATATTTTCTAAAATCAGCGATCTTGCAAAAGGAAGAGAGGTGAAGTGCTCTTAGTAGTGCCTGAAGATATACCTTATCACTGGTTTTAAACTCATTCCTATACAGATGCTAACTGGTTATGACTCATAATGGACAAATTAAACTGCCAGTATTGTATAGATTCTACCACCATAAATGGTTTCAAGCATTTCTACAGTTTACCTAAAATTGTCTTGCATGCAAGCCCACTTATTTAACCATGGAAGACTTCAATATCTGTTAGGACTTTACTGTAATGCCTCCAGTCAGTAACATTATGCTAAAGCTCTCTCTAACATAAAGAGCTGCAATGACCTGACCTAATCTTTCATCCAGTAAATATACAATCCTAGGCTTGGTACTTATAAGGAAGTCAGTATCTCTAAAAATAGAACCCTTCTACACATTCTTTCAGAGACCACTGCATAAACACCACTTACTATTCAGGTAACAAGCCAACAATTATGGTCCATCTTCTAAAGCAGATTCTTGCCTTCCAAAAACAGTGGAAATCTTGTATGTACTTGTTTATGCACAATGAATCTGTATTAAATTTGAGACACATTCCAACACTATTCCTAAGTACCTGTTACCTCTTCAGTTTGCATACTCCCTAGTATGCTAGTCAACTCCCAGGGCTGATGTTAGGCATAGGCCAAATAGGCAGCTGCTAAGGGTGCTTTTACAAGATTTTCACCCTTTCCAAGTAGAAGCACCTGTGTTGATAGAACAGCACTCTGTAAAGAAAGTGCTGTGCATGTTTCCCAAATGCACATCTTTTCATTGTACTGCACCTGATTTCCAGCCTTCAATCACAAGCTATATATACTGAAATGACCACTTAACCCATGCTTTCCCTGTTTGCCATGTGAACATGTGCCAGGGGTCAAGGCTCTGTCAATGAGCCGAGAAAGAAAGAAACACAGGAGACAAGATAGAAAAGTGTGCACTGAATGGCTTACAAGTTTCTTCAGATAGCACTTGGATTTTACGTCTGATTTCAACTCAGCCTTATTATTTCAAGGATATGTCCTCTAGTGCTCTGGCTGCTATTTGCCCATCATTTGGCATAGGTCCCCAGCCATGTCCCAAGACTCGCAATCCATGTTCCTAAGCACCCTGGAGAATATTAGGGTCCAACCTAACATTCTTTTACTAGGTGACTTCAACTACCCCTCCATAATCTGGGTAAACTACTCATGTACCAATACACTTGCCCAACATTTCCAGGAGTTCATTAATTCCAATGCCCCGGACCAGCTCGTTCTTACCCCCACTAGAGGTAGCAACATCCTTGACCTGGTCAGTACTAACATGGGCAACCATTGCTCTACACCAATAGTCAGCTCCTACCTGGTTAGATCTGACCACAAACTAATCACCTTGGAAATCCACATCCCTCCCATCCCCCAGCAAATGTAACCACCATGAAAAACTTCTCCAAAGCTAACTTTGGGATCTTAAAAACCGAGATGGCTAACTTCACAGCACCCATGCAAATGGAGAATAGTTGCATGACTGCAGAATCATACACACATGCACTGTACGAACACATACACAAATGCATGGATCTTGCCATAACCAATCGAACCAAGACACTCTCCTCCAAAAAAAGAAAGCCAATCTTGTGGTCCCCTGCCATAAACAAACTCTACAACAGAATGAGGAAACTGATGCAGAATAAGGTGAAGTCACAAGAATGGAAAACCTCCCTTATCTGCCTCAACAAAAAGTTGAGATCCCTCATCAAATCCTCTAAAGCTAGGTATGAAAACAGAATTGCAATAGATAGTAAAGACAACCACAAGGCCTTCTATAGTTATGTAAAGAATATCCATGGCAATACCCAGATTTGCTCTGAGCTACTGCACAATGGCACCTCCTATACTGAGCCAACAGATATTGCCAGTATACTGGCCGACAGATTCAGTGCTAACTTTACCCCCTTCCCTCCCCAAAGGAACAATCACAATACCAGTAGATTGCCAGGCACCCAGTATTACTGCAGCACAGGTTAAAACAGCAATGTCCAAGGCCAAAAATACAGCTTCTATGGGACTTGACAATATCCCTGGTTGTGTTCTACATGAACTACAGAGTGAACTGGCACCTCACCTGTGAGCTCTGTTCAGTCACAGCCTCACCTCAGGCTTTGTCCCTGCCAAATGGTGGCTACAGTTATCCCTCTCCACAAAGGAGGAGAGACTACAGACCCTGGGAACTATCACCCCATTAGCCTGATGAGTCTAATATGCAAACCTATGGAATGCATCATCATGGACCTAATAAACAAGGATATAGGGAATCTCCAAACACTGGATCCCACACAGTTTGGTTTTGTGCAGGGTCGATCATGCCTGCTCAACTTGGTTGACTTCGTTGAGTCAGTCACCAGAGCTGTGGATGAAGGCAAGGTGGTTCATACAGCCTACCCTGATCTGACCAAGGCTTTTGATACCTTTCCCCACCAGGAATCATAGAAAAACTCACTAAGCTTGGCATCAACCCCTATATCACTAGGTGGGTTGCAAACTGGCTTACAGATAAAACCCACAGTGTGAAAGTAGCTGACTCCAAGTCAGACTGTTGATTAGTCATGTGTGGAGTCCCACAGGGTTCGGTCCTGGGTCCTCTTCTGTTTGGTATCTACTTCTCTGAAGTCCAGGCCAACACAAGGGGACTCTGGCTGATAAAGTTTACAGAGGATTGCAAGTTAAGAGCTATTATTAACACCCCAAATGATGTTGACATCCTACAGAATGGCCTCACTGTGACCAACGACTAGTGTCAGAACCATGGCCTTAAGCTCAATGCCAAAAAATGTGTCATCACCCCTTTGGGAAAAACCCAGTTCCCATGAATTACCACATTGATGGTAGTCCAGTGAACACAGAAGATGTTATAAGAGATCTGGGAACACAGGTTGACAGCAACCTCTCTTTTGATCACCACATTGCCACTGTGGTCAGAAAGTCCTTCTATGTGGCACATCTCATTACTAAGGGTTTTGGATCCAGGAAGAAAGAGGTCATTGTCTCCCTCTACTCTTCCCTCATTAGGTCAATCACCTAGTACAATGCACCATTTGGCATGTACCTCACTGGACACCCGCATCAACTGGAGGGGCCACAAAAGTACCTCACAAAGAGGATCCTAGGCCTTAAACACGTGTCCTATATGAACAGACTCAAAAAACTCCAACTATTCTCTGTCTCATATCGCCTAGTTAGAGACGATCTCTGCTTGACTTACAAAGCCATGTCTGACCCAGCTCTGTTAGAAATGCTACATCTAAAGAAATCCCAATCCCTCCACACCACATGCTCCAGAGACCTCAACCTCATTACCACAATTAACAGAACATGCTGGAGGGACAGGTTCATAACCCAGAGACTGCCTATGCTATGGAACAGACTTCCCATACATGTCAAGCAAAGCACCTCGCTGACCCTCTTCAAGAGAAATCTTGATGAGTGGATGGGAAACAGAAAATTCACCCCGGGGATAGCACCAGTGGCTCTACTCGACAGAGGCACTGGAAACTAAGGTCGGGTGACATTATGCCAGGTTAATCCTCTGGCTAGGCTTGTAAAGGCCCCAGGGCCATTGGCCTAGTACACACCTATGAACCTATTACAGGACTAATGATGGACTTGTGTAAATCATTATCTAGGGATGTTGGCGGAAGAAAATGATTGGCTGTTGTGGCTTTGTAGAATTAATGTGGTTTGTATGAAGCATCTTGGAGTACTTTAGTGTGTGGCTACTGTATTTATGGAGCACAGCCAAATCACAGATGAGTCTACAACTGCTGGGTGAGTATGGGAACTGTCTGTAGTCAGTAAAAGTAATTCATTAATTTGCTCATTTAAACTGTTGGGTGGGTGTGGTATAACTTGTTATTTGTTCATTTTAAACAGTAAGTAATCTGCCTTACAAGTCTAGTGTGCATTTGTGTGAATTAAGAGGGAATGTTTTCTTATTGTGACCATTATTTTTTTTAACTATAATTGGATGTCTGATGTGTTCATGGTCAGTAAAGTGTCTGTAATTGATGGGTACAGGGGCCATCTCTGGATAAAAGTGACTTACTTCTGCTATTTTTTATCACCATTACACAATGGCTAATTCGGAGTGGGAGGACTAATGTTACATGATATACTCTGTTTAATGAAATCATTGTAAAACTAGTATTGCTATGGCCTGCCTGCCCAGTTTATTCATGTGTGCCAACTCTTCCCCTAACCCCTATATATTATATTCCTAAAAACCCCTTCACTGACAGTATCACTACCAATATGCCACAATCATAATTTTGCTGTTGGAGTATATGATAAAGGGTATTTTCAAATGGAGTGAATTATTCAATATTTTGTAATTCAATATTATGAATTGTCAGTGTTTTGCATTTATATTTATTTTATTTTTACATATTTTGAGTTTTAGATATTTCATGGCACAAATATATATTTATGAATTTATAATAATGCAACTAAGACACTTTTAATCTAATCACAAATAATCTAAATCATTCATCTAATGCACATTTTATCTAAAACACACTTAGTCAAATCACATTACATCTAAAACTTCATATACAGCAAATACTTCTCCAAAACAATCCCCCATAATTAAATATTCTAACTCCACAGTTGCAGAGAAAAGAGAAAACTTCTCACATAGTGAATCACTGCAGGTGAAGAAACAGAAATGTCTAAAGAAAGAAATACGGAATAAAAAGGGGGATTAGCAAGGTACAAATACTGATCAACAAACCACGCCAGCAGTCATTTTCTATAGCCTTACATACTTTGAATCAAATGTGATTTGGTAATTTATGTTTGAGATCAATTGTGACACTTTTTTGTAGATAAAATATGCCATTGATAAAACACACACACTCACACACACACACACACACACACACACACACACATATATATATATATATATATATATATATATATATATATATATATATATATATATATGAGATAGAAAGTTAGAAATCTGCAATTTACCTTTAAAAAGGAAAGTTTTCCTACAACTTCAGAATGATGCAGTAGGGCCAAAAGTAATTATCAATTCTTAAAAAAAAATGTGAAGTGCATGATATGCATATCAAAAATTAAACGCTCAATGGGACAAATAAATGTGGGTTGGGAAAGAGTATATCTTTCTGAAAATGGAGAATGGGAAATTATGTCATAACGCTCTGAGTAATGTCAACAATAATATAGTTTAATATAATGAGAGTTAAAGCATTGCTGCAGTTGTGTGTGGAATGCGGCATCTGGCATTGAGTTGTCCAAACATAAAAAAATGTGAGATTTGTGGTCAAGCATGCCACTGCCAAAAAAATTGTTAAAAACATATACAACATGTTTTTTTGGAGAACTTTAATATAATGCAATGGAGTGAGAAAAAGAAAAGGAAAAGAAGGAAATGAATTAAATATATAAAAAAGAAAGGAAGAATGCAAAATAAAATGAGTTTCTAAAGACTGCCTCCGGGATTCATGAAGCTTGCGCCAGGTGCAGGCATAGTGTCGGTGATCTAACACCAAATAAGGCCACCGAGCGATTCAGGTAAGAGCTGTTTCCACGTGCACTACCTGCGTACACTACACCCGCACAGCTCCCGGCGCCTGTATGCTAATCACCCCATGTGCAGCACTGTAGCATGCAAATAAAGGTATATAGCGATTCAGGAAGTGGTGCAGGCGTAGTGTAAGCATGCAAAAATGTAAACCGAAAAAAAACGGTTTACATTTTGCAAACATAAAATTGGAGCCATGACAGCAGACCAAACACATGTATTATACTGTTAATATATGCCAATGGCTAAATATATAGCCATTGGCATAAAAATAAATGTACAAAGTATAAAATTAACATTAAATATATATAGTCACACTATCGCGACGTGGAAGTGCAGAGAGGCAGTGCATAAAGGGGATCGCAAGGAATATATAAAAATATAGAATAAAACTTCAATGAAACACATATCACGAATTCCCCATAATAGTCAATGGCAGGCATGCTACACCATACTCATGGCACAAGGGTTGCTAAGGGGCAGTGACAGTGTTATGCGCAGTAGCTAGGAATTAGTAGGCAATGCCATGCAAATGAGAGGAGTAATAGTGAATCGCAGATTTCCCGCTGGTGTAAGGATGCACAAAACAGCGTAGCGTTATAACACCGAGGTGAGCCCTTGAGATAAAAATGACATCAAGAGAGGGGTGTGTCGCCATTGCTGCAAGCACATTGGAGCATTGCTAACCCAGTTTGCCTGTTGCTAAGCAAAGCTGCAGGATAGGGGTGTGTGGAAGTAGCCATAGCTTTGCTTCGCCGAGAGCAGACAAGGTAACCGAATGTGCATGTGAACGTGGATCAAAACGCACTGTAAACCCGGTAAATGGCTGTGCACGGCACGCACCAGAGCAGAAACAGAAAGGATATGGGAAAAAGCTAAGGAAATGCTGCAGCATGGAAATTGCAGTACAAATGAGTAATTAACACCTAGGAACCCACAGTGGGCCACTGACAACAGCTAACAAGGCTGCTAGCAGCTACTTGCAGAACAGGAAAGGGGAGGTGCCGTACTGCAAAGAAAACAGTACTGTCACAACAGAACAAAGCAAAATTGCAGTAGATCAGCTACATAACACATTTCGCAACACATTCCTGGGTAGGGAAAGTACAAAACAAGAAAGCTGGCAGCTGGATGCAAGCCTGTCAATGGGGGGGGATTCAGGTTGAAAAGTGAATTAAAGGGCAACAGATAAATCATGGCAGGCAAGCATAATTCAACACCAAAGGCCCCACAATTGCAGTACTCTCTGTAAAACCCATAATTAAGATAACCTACAGCTGGAATTGCACATACACACCCAATGACATCAGCACCTTCCATAGCACAATAGTATAAAGTGTGAAAGCACCTCACACACACTTGTGTATTCCCATAAACTCTATACCATCAGTGTAAACAGACAGGGAACTTTTAATATATACATGTTAGGGGCTGCCATAGCTTTGATTCACCAGCATGTGTTGGAGACTAAAGGTGGTGTGGAGGATGATGCTGATAACCACCTCAGGCACCGGAGGAGGAGAAGAGTGTTCAGTCCCAGGGTAACCTACCAGGGGCTAAATGATCTGGAGATAGTAGAGCATTAGAAGGTGGGCAGGGACACCATACAGGAACTTGTTGAGCTGTGCCAGCCATGCCTCAAAGCCAGAAATAACAGAGGGGAACCCATCCCTGTGGACACGAAGGTATGTGTAAGCTTGAGAATACTAGCCACAGGTACCTTTCAAAGGCCAACTGGGGATATCCTGGGGGTCTCACAGGCATCAGCATCCAGGGTACTCCACCAGTTCATGGATGCCATGTTACCACATACCAATGAGCACATATACTTTTCCCGAATGCAGGAGGAGTTGGCCAGCAATATGCATCTCTTCCACCGTGTGGCAGAATACCAGGAGGTACTGGGTGCAATAGACTGCATGCACATACATATCAAGTCACCACCCGGTGAGCAGGGTAGGCGATACATAAACCACAAGGGATACCCCTCCATCAACTGCCAGGTCATGTGCAATGCCCAGGGCATTATCATGGATGTGTGTGCTGGCAGCCCTGGAAGCTATCACGACTCCCACATCTGGCATGCCTCACAGCTGTATCAGGTATTTGCCAGAGGGGATATCCCATATGGCCACTTGGTGGAGGATGCTGGCTATGCACTGGAACTGTGGATGATGACTCCCATCAGAAATGCACACACACCCATGCAAGAATGCCATAATGAGGCACACACACAAGCTAGAATCATCATTGAGCGTGTGTTTGGGATGCTGAAATCATGGTTTCATTGCTTGGACATACCTGGTGGAGCCTTGCAGTACTTTCCAGGCATGTGTGCCCATATATTCATAGTATGTGCCATGCTACACAATATGATCCTGAGGAAACAGCTGCAGCAGGGACAGAATGGTGAAGGTCCTCACAGCCCACCACCATTGCCAAGGGCCCCACAGGCACAGAGGGACTCAGGCCACAAACACCCTGAGCCAGCCCCAGTAGGCAGACGGAGGCATGCCCAGTATGCCCATTCCTTGGCAAAGAGGGAACGTATAGCACACACACTGACAGTGTAGGCATCTACAGACTGACACCCTTCTCCACCTGCACACACAGTAAACATGGATGGCACACACACAAGACCACCTGTAAATTGCCATTTATAGGCAGTCTACTGTGTGCATCCTACATAGGCAGCCATCAACTATTGTACACACAACCGCTATTGTCACAAGGTAAGTCAACACCTGAACAGTAAATTAAGCTATCAGCATGTGCTGATGCTGTATGTATAGGTTCATAGGTCCATAGGTAGGTACTTGGCTAACTGCCTGAGGCCATTCATAAGCCTAGCTGAAATGTGTCAGCTGTCTCCACCCCATTGATTGACTAACTGTCCCTCCGTGGAGCAGAGCCAATTGCAGGATCCCTGGGGTGTATCCACTGTTCCCCATCCACTCTGTAAGGTTTCCCTAGAGTGTTAGTGAGGGGCTCCGTATAATGTAATCAGGGATTTAGTTCCAAAGCATGGGGAGTATCTGTGACACGAATCTGTCACTCCAGCATCTTCCAGTTATGGCTGTGGCAAGGTTTAGCTCATTACAGTGTGTGGCTCACTGTGACATGGATTCCCATAGGTGGAGCATATCCATTAAGCCTGACTTGTACATGGCTTTGTTGGCCAGCAAAGATCATCCCTGAGTAAGTGAGATGCCACTGAGTAATGCAAGAGTTCATTCAGTCTGGCAGCATAGGACACATGTCTGAGGCCAGTAATCCTCTTGGTGAGGTATGTTCGTGGACCCTCAAGCTGTTGGATGTGTCTTCTGAGGTACATCCCAAATGGGTTATCATACTCAATGATGGGATTGATGAGTGATGAGTAAAGGGGCACAATAACCTCAGTATGTCTAGATGCAAACCCTTAAGTAATCAGATGGCCTACATAGAAGGATGCCCTAATTACTTTGGAGATATGATTGTCTATCTAATGTAGTCCCCACATACCCATTACTTCATCTGTATTAAAGTGGCTGCCACACATGTGTTAATATGTGGGTGTTTAGTTTTCCCAATATGGAATGACCATGCAGTTTTTTGGCCTTTAGCTGGAGGCCATTACTTTGACACCCTGTATTGGTCTATGTGAGGCCCCTTGAAGGACGTCTGTGACAGCTGGACTGTCAATTATGGCTCCCAGTTTGCAGTAATCGCCAAACATGGTCTACTGTAGTCCACCTGTGTTTGCCTGTACCTCTGAGAAGTATATGGCAAACAGTAGGTGTCCCAGGACTGAGTCCTGTGGACACCAGTTATGACTGGTTAAGAATTGGACCTGGAGGCTGCTAGGCTTACCATGTGGGTTCTGTGTGTAAGCCTGTTGGCAACCCAACCTGTGATGTATGGATGTATGTACTGGCTGGTGATTTTATAAATAATACCTGAGTGGGGAATGGTGTCATAATCCTTGGCGAGGTCCAGGTAGTATGTGTGAACTACCACACCCCACACCTAAAGTCTAGGTGACTGTAAGACGTCAAACAGGTTCAGTAGGCATGATCTGCACTCAATCAAGCTGACCTGCATTGGGTTGAGTGTCTGGAGGTTCCCAATGTCTCTGTTAATGAGTTCCATGATAATGTGCTTCATAGCCTTGCAGACCAGGCTAGTCAGGCTTATAGGGCAATAGTTCCCAGGGTCCATTGTGGTGCCACCTTTGTGAAGTGGGATAACTGTTGCTGTGTGCCACTCTGTGGGTATGTAGCCTGTAGAGAGGCTGGGTCTGAACAGTGTGTTTAGGTGAGGGTTTAGTTCATTTGGAGCTCTTGTAAGACACAGCCTGGGACACTATCCGGTCCCACTGAGGCTGTGTTTATGGTTTTGAATAGGGCAATTTTAACCTGTGTGTTGGTGATTGCTGGGGCCGTACATTCTTCTGGTATGGTTATGGGCTGTTTAGGGGTTGAGAGGGGTGTGAAGTTTGCACTGAACCTGTCTGCCAAAATGTTGGCAATATCAGTTGGTTCAGTGTATTTTGTCCCAGTCTGCACCAACTCAGAGCAGATCTGAGAGTTCCCACTTAGGTTCTTGTCATAGCTAAAGAACGCATTGTGGTTATCTGTAGATTCCTTGGGAAAATGTCTTTGGAAGCTAGCCTTGGATGATTTCATGAGGGATCGTAGTTTCTTGCTGATACTGATCAGGGATGTCTGTCCTTCTAGGGATTTCGCTCTTATCTGTACTAGTTACCTCCTTCTATTGTAGAGCCTGTGTATGGCAGGGGTCCACCAGACCAATTTCCTTTTCTTGGAGGAGTGAGTCTAGGTTTGACTTGGGATAGCATGATCCATGCATTCCTGCAGATGATCACTGAGTGCCTTTGTATAGGTCTCAGCATCTTGGACAGCATTGTGCATTGGCGTGGGGGCTGTGAACCTTTCCACCTCGGGCATAAGCAATGTGAAGTCTGCTTTGGAAAAGATTATCACGGTGGTTTCCTTGTTTGTGGGTGTGGGCAGAATGTGAATATCTAGAGTGATTAGTCTATGGTCTGATCTAACCAGTGAGGGGTTGACATCAGGTGTGGAACACCGGTCGCCCATGTTGGTGATGACCAGGTCCAGTATGTTGTTCCCTCTGGTGGGGGTGTAGACCAGTTGTTCCAGGGCATTTGAGTTTAGAAATTCTAGGAAGCTCTGGTCAAGGGAGTTAGTACTTGAGTAGTACTCCCAGTTAATGTTTGGGTAGTTGAAATCATCCAGAATTAGGGTGTTTGGAAGGACCTGCATATTTCCCAGTGTCTCCAGAAATGAGGAATGTGGGTCCTGGGTCATAGTGGATGATCTGTAGCAAGCTACAATTTGGATTGCAGTTTTGTCCATTGTCAGTTGCACTTGGATGATCTCTGATGCATCGTGCTGTGCCACTAACCTGGAGGTGTGAGTATCCTTGATGAATATGGATACACCCCCGCCTTTTGTGCTCCGGTCCGGGTTCTGTGGCCGAAAGGTGTGGTATGAGTTATAGCCTGGTAGTGCTGGGGTGCTCTCTGGAGCCTTAAACCAGGTGTTTGTTACTGCACAGATATTGATGTTCTCCATACTGAGGAGTGCCTCGAGTGTGTGTATTTTGAGGTTTAGATTTCTGGCGTTGAGTAGCAATACCCTCAGTTTCTGGTTACTTGTGTTATTTATGGTGGTGGGCTTGTCTTATGAGCCTTGCCTAAAAGTCCACCTTGCCTAATATCCACCTCTCTACTATTGTTTGCAAGCAATGACAGCTGTCCATGTGTACATGTTCTGCAAATGTGTACTACCCTTGTTACAGGGCTGTGCCAAATGGCTATGTGCACACCTACATAGAGTGGATATTGACAGTAGAGACACACTGGTTGAACGTTTAGATTTGTGTAGCCTAACCTCTCATTGCCAGACTAACAGCTGCTTGGAAATATGTTGACAGTACTGGTAATGAAACAGGGTGCATATCATCTTTAACTCCAGTGTGACATCTGCAGTAGGAGTGTAAGATGTAGGAAACTGCTGCCTATGTGTAATAGCTGCTTCACAGGTGATGGCGTACACTATCTGATTATATCCTGATCATGTTGATAGTGGCAGCAGAGTCTATTGATATTTGACTCTGTGTGGGGAGTGGGTGTCTCTGCCCAACAGAGCTCATGGTTCTGCTGGGTATGTGAGTATATACCCAGACAAGGATACAGCCCTGTTCACACTTGCATCATCTGTAATCAACTATCAGGATGTGATGTGGCCCTCAGAGGGGGATTGCTACTAAAGGTAGCTACCATATTCCTGTAATAGCTAGTGTTGCCACATCCATAACACAAATATTTACATGTAAGTATACTGTCTAAAACATATTCATAAGCAGTAAGTATACTAAATACAGTACGTGGTACTTGTAGTACTGAATGCTCATACAGGCATGTCCACTAGTCAGCTACTGGTGTTTACTAATGTCAGCTTTGTGTATGTGGCCATCCTGGGGGAATGCAATCTCTATGCCATGTACACTGCCAAACCTGCCTAACACCACACCTCACACATTGTCTGGGATGCAGCTACAGGGTGAGCTTGGAGGCAGTCCATTCTACACCCATGACTGGACTAGACAGTCAAGAGGTGTAGGTTAACACATGCATCTCATCACCACAGCCAACACATACCCTTACCAGAACACAGTAAGGACACACACACATTCCACCAGATATCACACACATTTTTTATTTTTATTTTTATTTATTTATTTATTTATTTATCATTTGTTGACCAGGAAAGTCCGACTAGGTTCCACAGAGCCTGTTTTCAGTGGAGGCCCAGGGAGAAATGCTCCAGATGCATGTCTTTGGAATCACATTCACAGAGGCCTCTAAGTATCTGGCCAAGCAAGAGGCCTCCCAAGTTGGAATAGACAGACAACAGAATACAAAGACTGTGCAACATAGTTTGCATAATTGTGTCACACCTCAGAACACGTGGCCTGAAACATGGGCAACAGTACTCATGTGTGAATGCAAACCCTAGCACTATGTTACACACCACGCTATATGAGGGCAAACATACGGTCAACTACCTGTCTGCCATGATTAGCCACATACTCATAAACTCAGACGACCTTTAAAACTATACACATGTCTCTGGCATACTCCATGTTGTTGTGCAGGACCTGTGATGCAGTAGCCTGGACTACATGGAAACACATGTAGGAACTGTCAGGTCTTTTAGCCCATGCAGGCATGTCCCACGTCCTGGGTAGCATTCTGTCATTGGCCAGAATGATGCAGCAGTACAGGGACAAGGATTGCATTCCACAATTCATGATACATTCTGCATGGATGGTAGTTAGGATATATGACTTTACTACAGGCATTCCACACTACTGGCAAGAAATGTGACAGTCGGTTGGTGTACATATGTATAGTACATGTTAATGTTCATATGTTTCTGAGAGACATATTTATACATTTGCAAGTATACATATTTATGAATAGGACACATACTTGACAACTACTTATATGCATGTATGTGTGATGTGTAGCTATGTGAATATAAGTATGTACATTTATAGATATATGACTACATATCTGGGGTTATACATGGCCATGTATATGAAAACCCGCATCCGGGAGGGACCTGTACCGTTTGTATACAGGGGTTGTGTGCATCATTACGACGTGGAACCTGGACAGGGTATACAATTTGTAGACGTGTACTATTTGGAAGATGGCTATGGGGAAGCTTCTTGGGAACATGTGAAAGGTATATATTCCCAATAATGCACGTGGGGAGACGTGCATCACGGTCAGGTGTTTAATCCCAGATCGTAGGTTCTGCAGGACCGGGTGGAGGCTGAGCAGGGATGTGGATAAGTACTGCTAATCCGACTTGTGTCCGGATGTCAACGGGGGTTGAAATCGTGTTGTGCCACCATGTCTAATCTTGAGAACAGACACTTATCCCACGAGGGATATCCAAAATTTTGGACGCCAATGACCCCATTCTTTTGGCTATATGAAAATGAGAGAGGGTTATACATGCATGAGATACCTAGTCTGCAGGCCTGAGACTGCTTAAGGTGAGACTGCCTACTAGATGTGGGTAGGGGGCACTAGGTGCAAATATGGCTGGCCCAAGCTAGCAGCCTGAGTATGGGTGGTTTTGGTGGATGTTCAGCAAGGGGGGGTGCTGTGGAGGGGACGATGGGTATTGAATTATGTATCTAGGTGTGTAGGGATTGGATTGCTCAGTTCAGACCAAACCATTATGTGGTGTGAGCCGGTACCATTTCTGTACATGTGTATCGTACATTTTAATGTTCACATGTTTGTGGGATTGTGTTCTGCAATATGGCCTGACAGGGTGTATTGGGGATGTGAATGTATGTTCTTTAGTTTCCTTTTGGATTCTCCCACTGCTCCCTCGTACACCTCCAGTTCACCTATTGCACATCCAACCCAGTCTCCCCTTGGCAGATTATTACATTACCCATCACCCCCCCCAAAATCCACATACACACCATCCATCCCTTCTCTGGTTGTTAGCCCATGGCACAGACAGCAGTACACATTGCCTACTCTACATATCTCTGGTACCATTATGGTTTTCAGGCCAACCCTAGCATATTTGGTCTTCCACATGCTGTACTTCACGCACATAGGTACACACAAATACTTATTTTTCATGACATGGCAGGTTGACCCAGGTTATACCCATTCATTTTTGGGCCATCCAGACAAGGACGATTCGGACTGCAAATGGGCAGATATTAAGCAAATGCTCTAACTATTGGGCTACGCTTAGCAAAGGGCAGCGGCACACAAGCACATTACATTTCACTTCCACTTGGTATAAAAATCAACACTACAATGAAATACGGACACAGGGTTTTAAATGTAATAGTTCTAGAGATGGGGGCTCAACATTCAGCTACATGCTTGTGTGTTTACCCCTGTGATTTTATTTTGGTGTTTGCAGAACTCTCTTGTATGCTTGCATACATTTCAGTATCCATGGACACTGACAGGAGTGATTACTATTAGAGGCAGGCTGTATTAGTCAGCATTTTAGGTTGTGTGACTGTATCGGACATGTTCAGGCCTCCGTGCAGCGCTTAAACACGCCCCCTGCACTAGTGTATGTTTCCTGTGTATGTGGACGGTGCGGCAGCGCACCTTCATTAATATGCATATGGTGCTGCTGCGCCATCTCTACGCCGCATGCTCAGCTCAAGATTAACACCGTCCTTGCACCAAGCTTCTTGAATCCCAGAGTAAGTATTTACAGAAAAGGAATAAGAAAAACAAAAGCAATACTGAAGTAGAAACAGATGATGCTGTGTAAACATATGTGTAATAAATATCAGAGGAAGTAAGTTCAAGACAATGTATACTTACAAGCCATATGATTTGTGAACACAATAGATTTATTAGGGTCTATATTAAATTATCGAACGGAATGAATGTCGAATGGCTGGATTATCAAAAGTGTCATTTGTTGAGTTCTGGTTTGTGGGATTGGCGTGCAGTGAAGATCGGGAAGTTTGCCCTTTCCTCACTGTAGAGCGATCTCGGGGTTGGTATATATAATTAGTGGTGGGCGTGGGGGGAGCAGCCCCCCACAAAACCAAGTAATGTGAACATCACTTTCGATATTTCGGCCATTCAACATTCGTTCCATTTGATAATTTAATATAGACTCATTTATTATATGTTGGTGGGATCAGGTAATACAGACCTTTGGTACAGGATGCGGAGGCAGCTAATGTAAGTTATGGAAAAGGAGTTATAAATACACTCTACTGAACAAAAAGTTAGCCAAGCAAGCTTTTGCAGTATTGTGAGAGATAATACCTGTTGTGAATACATTAAAATAAAAATTATTTTATGAATTTTAGACATTTGTTACTTATTTTGAAACTGTTATGACGAGGTGATTTTACATGAAGAAAATAGAAAAAATTCAGTAGACAGACTGATACAAAAATAATAAAAATGTTGAAAAAAGAAAAAATATGTAAATTTAGAAAAATGCGATGTTTGACAGGAAAAGAAAAGGCATAACATGGAATGTTAGAAAACGGTGTAGATTGGATTCATGGTAGCAAAAATAAAAGCGGCAGAACAGAATTTGAGTTTTTCTGGCCATTTGGTGCAGAACAAGAAAAGGGCAGTTACGATGGGAGAAAAGGATACATAAGTTTGATAAAAACTCAGTGAATGAAAATGGTGCTAAGGAATATATGTGAAACAAGTCTGGTGGGATTATTATGACCGAAGAGAATTTTGTGATATATGGAGAGTATGGTGGTTTGCATTCAAAAAAATTCAGAATAAATGTAAAGTACATATTAGGGCCAGAAGGGTTAAAGGGAAAAAGTATAAAGCAATATGGGGAAATGGAGGCTTTATCACAGATGAATTTAAAACAAAAAATATGTATGATTTTTGGTTAAATGTACGTATGCATTCATTTGGAGGATCATTTGCTTAAGGCAATGAAAATGCAAAAAAGTTTATTGACTTAAAATTTTCATTGTACTTTGAGGGAACTTGGGTGAGTTGAGGACAGGAGTTCCCACATGCTTAATGAGAGTAGCATAATAGAGTTACTTGAACTGAGAATGGATACAAATAACTATTCTTCTGAAATTTGATAGGCAAAAATGTTTTTGATATATACGTAGACTTATATTTTAAGTAAAGAGATTAATGATTGTGATTCAAAGGAGGTGGGGAGGCATCCTAGGATTTGTGAAGGAAACCTAGGAGTTGGGAGGGACGGTGAACTAGGAGGTTTACTGCTATCGCCACCAAAGTACAAAGTAGTAATATGATGAGAAAAGGTCTATAAACACATTAAGAAAAGATAAGAAATAAAACCCCACTGGTATAATTATAACAAAATGCTTTTAAAATATATATTGAGTAATAATCCTGCTTTAAGTTATTTTTTTCATGACAAGTTAGAAATGGGAATAAAACCAGATCAGAATAAGCCTATCTAAATTAAAGAGGACAGTATGATATACTGTTCTAAATGTTATAAAACTATTTTCAACAAGAATTACATATTTTAATGAGTATGAAAAATTTCAAGGTAGTTGATTGGGCAACTGGGAAGGAGGGTTAAGGCCCATAGCAAATTTTATTTGTTATAACCTGATAACAAAACAGGCAAGACTGTTTGTTGAGCTAGATGAAGATTTTCATAATAGATTTTGACTGGTTTAATTACTTTCAAAGTTATCCCAGTTATATATTTGTATTTTGTTGTAAATACTTTTCTGTTATATTGGTACAGTTATTGAATTGGTCTGGACTTGATCAAATTAAAATGGAGTGTCTAAGTTTGATAAAGGAAGGCAAAATCCAAAACATAATGAAAGAAGGGACTAATAAGATGGAGAAAATAATATTGTGTTAAGTTATATACTGAAGGGCAAATAAGAAATATTCTGTCAAGGGTGAAAGATGACTTTTGGAACAATGAGCTAACTAATTCTGTCAAGAAAAATACAGTCTTTCTTTATCTTAAAGGTGTACCTTGGGACCTATTCGTCCAGACACATTTAGTGTTTCTGCATCTACTTACTCTTTGTGAGGTAAAAGGGTAGAAACAACTTGAGTCATAGCTTATTCCAGTTTAGAGTAATTTCCTGAGTACTATCACTGACTAGCTGCTATCTGTTTTGGTGGCACTTCTAAAGTTTACCTTTTGGATAGCAGCACTGCCTGCAGCTTTTTTGTGCCAATGTGTTTTCTGGAAGCATTACTACTAGTAAACATCAAGCTTAAAGACATCCATATTAACAAATGGCTATTTGAAGCCTGCCTCACTCATTCCTGATAGTTTCTACAGCATTTCTCCATCCATTTTCATCTGGAACTCTCTTACACACCATAGTGCCGGACTGCTTACTAAGATAAGGAAGTCTCAATTGTATTTAGCTCATCTTTCCTTCCATAAGCAACTTGGTGGATGTTTTTAAATCTGATCTGCTTTTCTTTTCTTTTTCTGTAGATATTTCATGTCAAATTTGGTAAATTTTTGACCTTGTGGTATAATTCAAACTTTTGTAAACATATTGTTTGCTGCTAAATATTGCTTTATCTAGCATAATGTTTTTTATAGTTTTCATTGAGTATGGCATCACCTTATAATTGTTTATTGCTGACTGTTAGATATTCCAATGCAAGTCTAACTAGGGTATACCCACAGCAATAACATGATGCTTGCACTGCCAACTTGATACCTGTGTACGTATAACCTTAACTAGGGCCTCCATCTTTTCCCTTTGGGTGCACTGCTGAATGCATGTGGTCTCTTTCTAGACAACTATCAGTGCTACTCGACTCACAACCCCACCAAAACTTTCCCTGCTGTAGCCACACATGTAACTCCTCTAGCTCTTAGCAGTCAGTGCTTGTTAATATTATTAAGTGTGCAGTATTTGTTCCCACTTTTATAGTTTGTAAGGGTCATTACATTCTACAATTTCTTGAAGCTATCTGTGTAACATTCCTAAACTGAAATAAGCATGTGTTAGTAATCATACCTCTCAACTGTTCCACATCTGGCAGAGCACTCTAATGTTAGCCTCTAAAGCTGTCACCAGATATGGTTGATTTCAGCTACTCAAATGTAGAGCCATTTATAGGCTGACTTCCTGGAGGAGCTCATCAGAATCAAAGGGACTAATACTAGTTGTTGCTAAAAGTTTAGCACCATTGTGCCAGTTTCAAAAAGGGTACTACATTAGAGGATGACTTGAACCTAAACTTCACTATTGCTTGTTTTTTGGACAGTAAAAATGTGGAAAAAGAATAAGAAATTGCATGAATGGCACAGAAAAAGACCACAGTGTAAGGAAAGTCAGTATCAATATTCTGTGTATTCCTTGTCAGTATATCAATATTGAGTACAAGCCAGGATTACCTCTCAGCTGTCCATAACTTTGTCTCACATTTTTGGTCTGCTTCACAAACAATTTGTGATTTTCTAACAAATGCACTTCAATGTATTTATTTATATATTTAAATTTAATTACTGATCAGAGAATAAACAATTACAGGGGCGTATCTTGGGTTCAATTTTCAAGCTCAATCCTGTCAATCACTAGGTAATGACAAATTTGTGTTTCTGTCTTCATATTTTGCAGAAAACTAAGCCTAATGCAAAATGTGTTATCCTTGTATCTAAGTATACAAGAAGAATATTTAAAGTCTGTTGCTGATGTTTGCACCTCTGCCCCCCATCCCATCGTGTTTCATTAGCCTCAGTTTGTTTTTCTAACAGATTTAATGTTATGCTGGGATAATTGCTGCCTCATGTCCTTTTTTGATGTGTACTTGCTTCCCATAAAAAGAGATCTGTGTCTGTGTTCTGTTCAGATAAAGGAGGGATTAATTGTGCTGAGCTGCAAGCAGATCCATCAAAGTCTTTGAAAGATGAGTTAAAAACTCATTGCATATGGGTGGGTGTGTGTGTGCATGCGTGCACCTGCAGTGGGCATAGCTCTCAACTGTCCCCAATTTTACCACACATTTATGTTCTGTTACATGTAAAATTTGTGGTTTTCTTATACATTCTTATACATTTTAGATTCCTCTTACTAAATAATGACAGGCACGTGAGTTTCAGAATGCACGCTGCCAGGAAATGCTTGCTAATGCAAAAAATGCCAGCATAATAGCTTTCTAAGTATACAAGAGCAATATTTAAAAAATAAAGTCTGTCTGTGATTTGCATGCCTCTCAACTCTCCCTTTTTTTCAGGGATATCCCTAATTTTCACTCAGATTTTAGCTCTGCCCCTCTTAATCCCTCCTAAAACTGGTGACGTTTGCAGAAGAGTTGGTGAATTACATTGAATGTATTATAACTATAATTAGAGTTACAGACTTCTTTTACTTCTGAAACCGTACATTCATTCTGATAATATCCCAGGTTAATAGTATTAATATTTTAAAGTGACCCTGATCATTTATATTTGTCCCTGGTTCTGTTGAGATTTGTCCCTCATTAGTTGATCTAGTTGAAAGCTATAGTGATTTGGAGTCTTTGTTTCTGATTTTTGAGCTAAAAGGTTGTGAATACAGCAGACACAAGTGGGTTGCACTTACGATTATGACAATAACAACCTGAAACAGCATTTCTGAACCATTATTTATGAATTATTCATATAATCACAAGTGGACATCTGAGATGGGCACAATCATAGAAGCAGTTATAAATGATGGACACAGCTGTGTGCATGTCTGTGAGTGAGAGAGACAGAGATGAAGAGTGAGTGAGTGAGTGAGTGAGTGAGTGAGTGAGTGAGTGAGTGAGTGAGTGAGTGAGTGAGTAAATGTGTGTGTGTAGCTATGAAGTGATGTTGACAATGACTTAAAGCAGTGGTGCTGAAGTGAAGGCCAAGAGTGCAAATTTGCACATTTGTGCTCCAACTCAGGGATGCAAATTCATTCATACACAAATTTTAACAAAGTCAGCACTCTCGGTCCTTTCCTACAATCACTCCCTCTACAATTTACCTCTTATTAGACCCATTATTCTAGCATATATCATCATGGAACCCCAGCATCCTCTTGCCCTACCTTAGAGAGCCTGCTAGCATTAGGTGCATTGAGGCAGTACACCAGCTGCTTTTTTTTTACAGGCAATCCTCTACTCCTTTCATAAATTGAAGTAAAACATGAGCAATGCAGCTTCTTAAATAAACTACAGAGAGATTTCTCCCTAGCACACAAAATACTTAAACATGAGTACAAATCCTCTCTCATATAAGCTAAATTCATCAAGAAAACTAGCCAGCCAAAATCTCTCTAGAAATTTTCAGCCAGTAGCAATCACTTAACTAATTGTACCTACACCTTCACTTTCCTTTAGTTCCACATCCAAGAACAATCACCATGGCTCTCTGTAACTGCAGCTAATTTTTGTAGACTGTTATTTACTGATAATTTCATAGTCAGACGTACAGATTCTGTGCTCACTAGGCCAGACAAGGGTAGGATAACAGTACGATATCTCTCTGGTGCCAAAATTATTGATATCACTAGTGTCCTTAAACCACTACCACCCCCACTCACCTACAGCCTTGTAGAGATTCAGGAAGATATGAATCATCTCCTATTGGATGTGCAGAGAGACATGACTGAGCTCTCCTCCTATGTCTCCAAGAAAGGCAAGGCTGTAGTTCTAAGCAGTATTATAATGTCAATGAAAATTATATCTATATACAAATATAAGAAGCCTGGCTACAACCGTCTTGTAAATTTGCATAATTCTAAGGGTGATCCAATTTGCAATAGCATGGGATGAGATTTCTGACAGTTGATTGTGCTTTGCTAGGGATGGTCTGCAGCTCTCCCCAAATGGCTTTCACATTGTGAATAAGATGGTGGTAGCCCCTACAGTTCCTTTTTTATATGAGGTACAACTTATAAAAATTTTGATGTAACTAATTTGAATTTTGACAATACCAGGTAGGACTACTGATTAATGCTAGAAGTTTGAGCAACAAAATGCCAGAACATGAAGCATTCCAGACCACTGAAGAAATTTACATTTGTTTAGTATTAGCATTTATTCAAAACCTCATCATGTCACACCAAATCCTACACAATACTAACCTTGAGAGTAGAGAGGTCCTAACACCACTCACCAAGATTAAGTATTACATAATTGCAAATTATAGAACCCCTACATTGCCTTCTACTGAACACACAAAAAAAAAAAATATATATATATATATATGTGTGTGTGTGTGTGTGTGTGCATGTGTCAGACTGTAAGTATAGTAATCAATCGAAATACACTTTGGAACAAAGCTTTAAGATTATAGGTTGCAAGAGCTAGATCTTATTTGATCCCTACAGTCTCCATTTATCAAGTGTGTGATGTTTTACTTTGAGAAAGCCACTTAACCATGACCTTAATCTTTTGATTTTGACCATATTTAGTGATTAATAAAAAAAACAACTTTGTAGTACTCACTAATAATATCAAAAATTATCATCAAAGGTAGTTACTAGGAATCCTGTCAAGTAGATCACTGAGGTGCCTATCCTAATTTCCCAGCTCTGTGGTTAAGTGACTTGCTCATGGTTACATAGTAGAAAAATGATGGCTGAAGGAATCAAACCCTGAACCACAAGAAGCAGCTCATTAACAGCTCATATTCTTAATCCTCTGCACTAACTACCACATTAAAAGTCAAGATTGACCATCAGACCCACAAGCTCTAAGGTGGAGCTCTTTTCACTGAACCATTCTACCCTCTACTGTGTGACTGTGATAAGTTCTCAATTAACCCCAAAATGGTGCCATATTACACCAAATTCCACTCACTTCTAGACAATATCACTAAGGCATCTGTTGTTGTGCATCGCTGATACAGTTGCAAGTTTAAAAACAAACCCATATGGTCGACCTCTCATACCAGCGAACTTTAGAATAAATCACCTAAGCTGTTATCTCTTCATAATAAAATATCCATAGGCAGTATAACAAGGACTGAAATCTGGTGAGCATAACTCTTAAAACCTGTAAGGACAGTTATGTTCCAAAAAAGAAGACTTCAACCACCGCATCAACAAGCAGCAAAAAGCAGCTTTTGTAGAAAACTGCTTCCTCAGAACTGAATACAAAACAACAAACCACAGCCCTTATTAAGAGAGCTGCCCCAAGCAACACACAAAAATCTAAAAAAAAACAACCAATACAAACACATACAGCAAACACATAATTTAAATATGACATCAGTAGTGACATCTGCTGCTCATTCATAAAACAAAGTTGCTGAACCAATTGACGCAATGAAGTAGGCCATGCTTACGAAGCACTGACCTTAAAGAAATACTGTCATTTAAGCCAGGTTTAAAATTGGTTCACAGTTTAATAATCCAGTGTGGCTCTCTGCACTGCATCTTATTTGCAATATCACCACCCCATAAATCCTCAGTTAACATTTCAAGGATAGCAAATTTAAAACAATGATCAGCACTACAGTCTACAAAATATTTCGCTAAAGCATCAACCATCCTCTTATTCCTAATATCCTCTATATGCTCCAAAATCCTGTCTTTCAGCATTCTACTCATTTAGCCAACATAGTAAGTGTCACATGTTTGACACAAAGCCAAGTAAACAACATTGGCACTCTTGCAGTCAGCATTAAAAACAATGTCTATATGAGAATTACAGGCAGAAAGTCCAATACTGCTGGTTACAAGTATATACTTGCAGGTTTCGCAGAAGAGGCATGGAAATGTGCCTAGCCGATCGGAACAAGACAAAGAAGGTTTATGGAAAGTCCTGTAATACAAAACATGCTTAAGTGACTGATTATTGCAAAAAGAAAATTGTAGTTCTGGACCTAGGACTTCCTTCAAATGCTGGTCTTTCATAAGAATATGCCAATTCCTTTTAACAATTTCACTGGCAGTCCCAATATCACTTGAATATCTGAACACCATATGTGTATTCCTTCTCACCTGTCCCATGGAAGTAGAACGTACATTATCAACCGATCATTCAGCAAAATATGGTTTGGCAACAGTCTCTCTAAGTGCATGGACCTCATTAACAACTTCAGAAACCTCTGATATTTCATATCTCATTACACCAGAACCATTCTTTTAAATTTTGAGTCATTGACCAGATTGTGCCGAATAACAGAGGTGGACCTAGTGGTCTCAATTTAGAGAGACTCAAATTACTTTGGCAGATTTGTTTAAATGCTTATTTGAACCCAGGTCTGAATGATATAGTATCTATTTTGTGTTTACTTAAACTTAAAAGTTTAATGAGATAGTCTCTCTAAAATAGTTACGTTAAAAGGCAAGGAGCTTTTTGGTAATTATAGTTATTATTGTCTTTATTTTAATTTTTATTCTTCATGAGTAATTGTTTACATAATAATCAAGTTTGCCATTTTAAGTAGAATAAAGAAGTTAATTGTACCATTTTATTGGCTGTGTGATGACCACGTGACTAATTTGGTGTTTTTTTAAACCTGTATCTTAATGGATTTTATTGTCTGAAGAAGTTCAAGTATTTTTTGAATGAAAAGCGCTTTACCACTGAATAAATCCTTTAGTTGGACTGTTTTCCTGGTTGCTGTTCTTTTTATTCTGTTAACTTCAGCAACCTCAGCAGAGGAGTAACCTCTGTTAATGAATATCTAGATGTCTCATGCAAAGCCTCCACAGCTATATCATCTCTATTGTGCAATCTCATAGTCCTAAGACATTGCCCTTTCAATACATTCCTATGGATGTGTCTAGGATGGATGCTCATTTTGTGCAGGATATTATTCTTCTTGCAGGTTTTTTTATGGAGCTTTGTTGCAAAATCACCTAATGCACTCATACTAATGGACACATCAAGAAAACCTGTCTCCATACGTGAGCTCTTACAAGTGAATCTTAAAAAGTCAGTGGTACTGTGTAAATAAAATCATACTCAGTCCCTTTCCAAACTACAAAGACGTCATCAACAAAATGCCTATAATAGCTGATATAGTTAATAAACAGATTGCTGGTATACATTGATTCCTGCTGACATTGTGCAAGAACTAAGATGACATATGAATTCACACAAACAGTACCCATAGCCACACCAATCAACTGGAGATAGTAGATGTCACCAAAAACAAATATGTTATTTTTCCAGAATGAGTTCAGGTAGTGAAAACATGAGCATAGTCTTATCGTTAGAGAAATCACTACAGGTAGTCAAAAAGGCTTTCACTTTAACTATACCTGCCTCATTAGGTATAACTGTAAGCAAAGAATTCAAGTCCAAGGTAACAAAAGTAAATTCTCTTTATCAACGTGCATAGCAAACTATGAATACAAATCAGAAAGAAAATTCTTGATATCTTTAAGGACGCTTGGAATACCTGCTAGTACAGGGCAAAGTGCTTTGTCAGCAAATATCAAGAGTGGTTCTGTGATCCATCCTCTACTGGAGACAATTAAATGCATTGGAGGGTCCATCAAACACTTAAGCACTTTATGTAAACCATAAATAACAGGTACTACTTGGATGTTGAACAGAAAAATAATTATAAAGGTCCAGAGTAATAGGACCTGTCATGTGTAACTCATAGATATAAAAATTAACTCTGCTAATTAACCCATCCACTTGGAACTTATTTAAACATTTATAAGTAGTACCATATTTTAACATGGTGTGCATCTTGGAAACAAAGGCCAATTTATCCATCACTACAATACCGCACTCTTTATCAGCAGGATGAATCTCAATATAGGGGGTCTTTCACAAGGCCCTGAGTGCTTCATGTTCACCAGTAGTCAAGTTATAAAAAGATGCTTTCCACTTATCTGCCATCTCCTTATGTAAATTATTCTCACATAATGTAGTAAATACATCAATCAACAGATGAGGTTTAGGTGTAAAAGAGCTGGGTTTTTTGAAAATATCAGGGACATAAGTATCGGAGTATGGAAACATAGAGTACAAGGTGGCATTTCTAGCAAACAATTTAAGGTCTAAAATAACCTTTGTAGCATCTGCACTCGCAGCAGGTATAAAGGAAAGACCTTTATTCAACAAGCTGATCTGATCAATAGTGAGGTCATAAGAAGAGATGTTAAAAATCAATTGATTTGACGGTTGTTCCTGGTTGCCATCCTGCATCCACTTCGTTCACAGATTAGAGCCGTCCTTGCCTCAACTGGCTCCAAGAATGACACTTCCTGCCTTCTCATTTGACACTTCCTGCCATCTCTATTTGTCATAATAGCTAAGGTATTTACCTCACAGTCACAAGGTACAGGGTTTGATTCTCACCTCTGGAAGGGAAATTGGTTAGTTTTCAAATCACCCACAATGTTAGACAACCTAGTACTTGCCTATGAATGTAGGAACCTATGAACCTAGATACATATGTTGATGAGTCAAGTTTTGAATCCTTTTCCTCAATTATAGTTTCATATGTTGTTAGCACAAGCTTAGCTGCACACTCCCAAGTATCATATGGGGGGGGGGGCTGGTAGCTAAGGATTTGCAGGAGGGGGTATCAGTGAGGATGACACTTTACTTATTGATGGCCTCTGTCCATAAGGGAAATGCATGCCAGACTGGGGTTAACTTTACAATTTCTCGTCCAGTTGTGAAGGTTTTGCTTGAATAGTGTCAGGGATGAACTCTGTTTTACATGGATGGGATTAGTACATGATTTTGTTTAATACATTTGCTTGTGGTTACTATAAGATTCTGTTGAGTATATTTAATCGCTAAGTGCTTCTCTTCAAGGTCCATGAAATTCAAAGTGCCACTATATTCTTCTGTCATTAGACTTAGATTGAATACAATGATCCCTTGGCATGTAACTTTCTAAACTCCAGGTCCAATTTGAAAGGTCACAAAGTTAACTGACCAAAAAATGTAAAGGTCTAAACACCATAAGCTACCCAGAGGGACGAAAAGCCTTCTCTTCCTACTCTGCTTCCTACAGAGTCTTGCAAGGTGACCTAAGCATGGCTTTTATGCCATTAAAGACCCTGCTCTTTTTGATCTCCTGTACTGCCACAGAACCATTAGTACTTTGAAAACCCACACCAAAAACCTTAACCTCTACTACAGCATTAACATCATCTGCTGATGTGATACATACATACCTATCACACACTTTTGGAACAGACCACCTCTGTATATCAAACAGAGAACAGCATGAATATTTGTACATCTAGGTTCCTGAAATAGATAGGCAATCAAAAAGTCATCTCTGGGATATGTGATACTATTCAGCTTAAGAGGAGCAGCTGCTGGTTCAAAATCTTAATGGCATGCATGTAAGATCACATAGACCACAGGTCAAGTACCTATGTGACCCAATGATAATAATTTTCTTATTGCTAAGCATGTATATTTAGTCAATGAAAAGAAAATGCATTCAATAGTGACACTATCACAGTTGTTTAGGATGCAGCATATGTGCATTGTTTTCCTACATATTTGTTGAAAAAAACAGACTTTTTTTAATTGGTGTAAAGGATTAATAAAAAGTAATTGCAAATAAATTGGAACATGATCATCAGTGTGTGGTTAAGGAATGAGACCATTTTAAAACCTACCTTATTACATTTGGCAGTACACCTCACAGATCACATTAAGATCTAAATTGCATTTAGAAGTCAACTTAGTAGGTACTAATATGGGGAATGAAACAATCAAGGAAGAGACAGAAGGTCATTAAAGAAGTGGCAGAACTATAGGACAGGAAAAATGGATTTTATGTTAGTCATGGATGAACAGGTATTTTATAACTCTCCTGAATACAACTAACCCTTGGCTACAATACAGACAGCAAAAAATGCAAAGAATTACTGCAGGGCTGAAGGAAGAGAAAAGACCATGTTATTTATGGCAGTGTTGGTGAAAATATTAGCAAAATATATACCACAATTAATGGACAGTAGTCAACATGGGTTTAAGAAAACAAGACAACTTTTGATAATATATAAAATACAGAGATATTGATGAAAAAAGCACAAAAGCAGAAGAGCAGAAAAGACCACTACTGATTTTTTATTATTTTATTGACTGGGTTAGTCCCATTAGGCTAGTAGCCTCTTTTCAGGGGAGACCCAAGGTAGTATTTACACTATTAGGTGAAATTTGGCAAGGTCAATTGGGAACTTCCCCTACCCTTTTCGATAGGTGCCATGGGATCATTTACATTCATCTAAGCTACCACCAATTCAAGCAGATGGGGCATCTGTTTAACATCTCATCTGAAGAACGACACATTTAGTAATACAGCACCCTCTTATGCTGTACTGCAGTATAAGCACACAAGTTACCTGAAGTGGGAAGAGACTCCACAGCCTTCTGCGCCAAAGTTGAGCATGCTAACTGTTGCGTCACTGACATTGCAATTAAATTTAAATTCAGAGAAGGCCTTTGACACAATGAAATGATTTTATTTGATATTAGTTTTCAGACAGTTGTTTTAATGAGTTCAACAGACCGGTTACAATTTATTACACATCTAGTGTTCAAGACAAGATTCATTAGTGAATGTCACAGTCCTTTGCACTGTCAAGGGGAACAAGGCAGGGGAGGGGGTCTTCTTTCCTCTCTTTTTTTTCTTTTGATTTAGGGGCTTTGACAGCCATGGTAAAGAATTCAGATTGGAAAAGATACATGTAGGCCAAAAAAATATTTAATTGCTTGAGGCCAAAAATATGCATTTCATTTTTAAGGCCAATGATATATGTGACTGACCAGAAAAGGATATTCAGGTGATACACAATACTTTGGAAAGGTCTGGTAAAATATCAGGGTACAAGATCAATAACATGAAACCAAGGGCAGTAGAAATAAATGATGACCCCTCATTAACAACAAAACAGACATCCCTATTTATAGTAAGAAGAATAAAAGGATATCAAGGTGATGTATCAGATGTTGAATAAGAGTTTTAAAATATAAGGGCACAAAATCAAAAAAGATGAAACAGAAGTAGTGGAATTAAATTAAATTATGGTTTCTCATTACTGATGAAAAAGATGTATAATTATGGCAAACAGACATTATTAAATACTTGAGTATTTAGATAAGCAATACTTTGGAACAATCAGCTGCTGAAACATACGGTGACTAAAAAATGATTAAAAGCACATTTCTGCAAATTGAAAATGCTTGAGTTGGAACACAATCAAACTCTCTGGTTGTGCATTCATTTTTATTTACCTTTGATATTAGAGTTTTCCAAACATTTCTGACTGCAATTCCAGGATATTATCCCAAAACAAGTAAAAATATGATTTAAGATTGTGCATGAGATTGTGGTAACTTGATTTTGTCATTGGCTGAAATTATTCTTTCAAATGAGGTGGCAGGATTAAAGTCCCTGATCCAGAGACGTCTTTTGGCACTGTCCAATTAAAGTTGTTATACATTATCTCTGTAGTTAAATATGAAAAAAATAATTACGTTAACAGCAGGGAGCTTAAAAAGATTGACTGGAATACCTTTTGGCTCTGCTATAATGCAGAATGGAGTTGCTATACATGGTGAAGTAGACAGCAAGATGAATGAGTGATTTACTATAATGCAGAATACCCTAGATAACATTTGAATTTGGATACACCAGAAGTGAGGGGTTTAATTAACAAGAAGAACAAGAGAATTTAAAGAGACATAACAGAATGCAATGAAAGTAACAGGTAGCTGAAGTTCATAAAAGTGAGGCCAGGGATCCCATTTTTTTTGCAGAACATTGTTTTTATTCAGCAAATCAAAGACTATAGGATTGGTGCATCTAAAAGTGCAAGGCCTGACTAAAGTTGTTTCCTTATTATTGGAAGTAAGAAAGTGATAGTCCAATGACAAATGGTCAAGAAAGTAGGGCAGATAAGGCATTGAAGGAAATTAAACTAGAAGTGGCGGAGAAGATTAAGAGAGACTGGAATGCTCTACTGGATACAGAAATAGATGAGTTAAGGTGAAAATGGATCTATATACAACATAGATATGCTACAACAACACAGGGGTTCAGGATTCCTCCATAAAAATGCAAGCATTTTATACCCCCATATGTTATGGAGGATGGTCCAGAATGCAGAAGCACACTGATGGAGGTGAGAAAGGGGTACTCAGGAAATAGGAACAGCTGCTTTGGTCTTGTGCAGTAAAAAATTGCAAGAAACACCCAGAGAAGCTAGAGTCTTCAGTGTGTAATACTTTAAACCTCCTGTAGTGGAGACCCATGGGATATATCCTAATGACCCCTTAGGACATACCAGTGTTTCAGCTACATGGCTTCTGAATACCCACAACTTTCTAATTTTTAAGTTTTTCTAAGTACATTCAGGCTAATAAAGGCAAACCCCAGTAGCTGTAGACATGCATGTTTCGGACATTTTTAAACTTGTCAATACAGTATAAGAGGATTGTTTGGCTATACTTAAGCTTAGGCGTGATGTCCATAAGCATTAAGTGCCTGCAAAATATCCCAGATAACATACAAACTAAACTGTAAAAATGTGACTCAGATGAACTATTCAGTAAAAACTGCAAGAAAGACCACCTCCAAATAGTATCCAAACCAAAGGGTAAAATCAACCTACATATAAACTATTCAGTAAAAACTGCAAGAAAAGCCAGCCTTAATAACATACAAACAAAAATGCTGATCAAGGTAGACTCCCGATTGTCCTTGTTTAGAGGGTAAAAGTTAGTGAGTTATCTGAAGGATTCTTTATGAAAAATTTGTCTGAAGAACTGAGCCTTTGGAAAGCACCAAAAAGTCTGACTGTAGTTTTAGAAATGTTTATAGGTGTGTTATTTAATAATCATTTCCATGTTTGTTTGAAATTAATTTGTGACAGACTTTATAGATATTTGGAAAATGTATGAAAGTTTGTCATTAATAAGATATTAACATGATTGTAGAGTAACTGTAGGTTAATTTAATATAACATCTGCTAATCTGAATAGCAGAATGCAGTAAGTGCATAAGAAGGAAAATCATGGTGACTCTACCAGAGATATGCAGTTATTTATTATGCACACTTGTTTCCTTATGAGCACACAGAATCTGAAACATTATTAATACCTTCGGGAAATTAATTTCAAAGCATTATAACTTTAGAGAATAATGACATGGAAAGGAACCACCAACTTAGCATACACTTGTGACATTGTCCACCAAGATTATCGAAGGCAGCTCATTGTTGCAATGAATGTAACACTTACATTTCTGTTTTACATATACATGTTTTCTTCTACAGCGTAGGTTCCCATAACAACATTATGAGCTATCAGAGCACTGACACGAAAAAGAGGTAACTTCTGTTATTATCATGGTCTCTCATTTACTAAATGACAATAATTTTGTCCTCTTCCTAATTAATTGACATTCATGTTATTTTGTTGCAAGTGGCAAGGAGAATTATCAATATTTACCGACTGTTACATGTCAGGAAACAAATAAAAAGATACAAGCTGTAACAAGTAATTTGATGAGCAACAGTTTTTGTTTAGGAATATCTGATTAAGTGTTTGTTGTCTTAGTTTGATGTTACAGGCAGTTCATTTCAAAATCAGATGCATACTACAATGGCATACAGATATGAAACCAAACAGAAATAGGGAACTGCCAGGCATTTTAAGATCTAACATGATCTGCAAAACCACAGAAGGTGCATGTGTGAAATGTACTAATCAGCCGTATTGTTGAGTACTCACAACAGTGATACACACATCACATTTTACTCACAGCAAACATAAACAAAACTTAAGCATGGACAGAGTCTGTCTCTTATAGCCCATATAAATATGATCTTGCATTTTTCCATTAATATTGAGTACAAAGTTAATCCACATTAAATATTTTTTAAATTTCTCCCTATTGTAAGTGATAATCTTCTGTTGTGACAGCTATCTATTGTGTTAAGGCTAAAGGTAGCCTCACATATAACCATGTAATGTATGGAGTACCATTATTACACTCAAATATCATTTATATCACATCATTGGGTCAGCGCTACTATAGAGTGAAACCCAACCTTAACAATGTTTAGAAGGGTGCTTAACAATTCTTATGCACGGGTCTATATCAGTTCACCGAAATGGCTGAAGTTCAAACACATTATGTTCGAATTTCTAACCACGAAGTACAAAAACATTGAAGTCTTAGAACAGCGATTTTTTTCCCAGGGGGAAAAAAATCGCTGTTCCAAGAAACAAACACACAACACAAGCACACCAAAAAAACAGCAATCCACACACAAACACTTAAAATCCTACAATTAACCCTACACTAAACTGTACATACACTACTATCTATCCACTTACCTTAACCCAAACCCTAACCCTAAGGTCAGTCACTATCGCACACTCACCTATCCCACCCTAACCCTAAAGTCTGTCACTATCGCACACCCACCTCACCCGCGCCCTAACCCTAACTCACCTAAACCGTGCCCTAACCCTAACGTCCACACAATCGCACACTTACCTGAACCCGACCCATAAATTTTCACCACAGTCCTGATAATCGTGAAGCCACAGAAACGGCCCACCAAATTCTTTCCCTGAGAAAGAATTCGGTGTTCCACGGCTTCACGATAATCAGTGTTCGAACTTCACAGTTCGAACATCTGGTGTTCGATGGTCAGCCATTTAGATGGACAGATATAGACCCGTTATACACCCCCCTATGCTGTTAACACTGTGTCTGACACTGTAATAGCACTGAACCAGTGTGTTATTAAATGCATATCTCAGAAGAAATAGCAGCAACAGAACATGAAACAGGTTAATTTAAACTCTGTTTCTGTGAACCAGTTGCTTTCCTTACACAGATAATATGTAAAGATGTATAGTAAGTACATTAATGGCTTTCAAAGCTGGGAAAAATATTTCACTTTTTTAATTCAATACTTTTGTAGCTAGTAGTACATGGAGCAGACAAATCTCTATGCACTACAAAAAATTATGATTGGATCTCTGATTGTAACTTAAAATTATGTGTTCTCAACATATATATCAAGATTCACCTCTTGAGCATTGGCAACTTGACCATAATCCTCTGTATAAGGTAAGAATGGCAACAGAGAATGGCAACATAGTAGCAGTTAGCACACAGAACTGAGGCTACATGCTGTTTAAGTTGCTTCCTGTGGTCGGGGGTGCAGGGTTTGATTCCTTTCACTTCCATTTTGCCACTGTATGACCCTGAGCAAATCAATTAACCAGATAGTGCTCCCAGGTCTCACTTGAAAAAGAGACTCTTATATCCAGCAGGCATAGTTTCTTAACAAACTAATAAAATAAAAGAGAGACACAAAATATGAACAACAAGGATTTACTTCTCTATTATGTATTCATTGCTCAGATCTGATGTGGAGACAAAGCTACTGCTGTTGAAAGGAGAATCATCTAAAGTGAAGTCTGAATCTAATTCCAGTATCTTTTGTATACAGAATACTATTTAACACTACTGACACTAAGGTTTAAATTTTGCTTTCATGACTGCTTTGGCCACTGAAAATTCTTACAGTTTCGCTTTGTAATATACCAAGCAAGTTTGACATAACCCGTAAGTGAACAAAACTCTGGAAGCTTTTACTGTGCATGTACATTTTATACAGGCATGTATTTTTCACACCCTGAAGTAATGCTTTCTAATACCATACTAAACCATTTTCCTTCAAGAAGCCTTTCTCACTGAACCTGAGCCTGTTCTGTTGCTCTGCACAAAAAACATAAGGCTGTAAATAAATGGATAAAACATATGCCAATGAGTTAAACACATTCTTACCATGGTCAAAAATATAAAATTATTAAAGCACACAGAGAAGGGCAATATGATAGTAGAAAGATCTGTCTCCTACCTTAATACAGGTTAGCTTAAGTAATGCTAATTATAGTTAAGCGAGTTTTGCAATTTTAATAAAACTTTTTGCAGTTCTCATATGCTAAAAGGAACAGTCAACAGTTTCAATTATATAAACTCCTGTGTCATTTTGCAGTAAATGCAGTTATTGTTTTTCACTCTTTGGCATCTGTTTCATGCACAAAGTTCTCTAACTCTCCGATAAAATTATTATTTTGAAAATTATTAAGATCACACAAACATCAGCAATATACCCCCTTCTTTGCCTGCCAGTTCCTGGACTGATTACCTTTTCTATAACTGGTGGGGTTACAGATAAACCCACTTATCATGGTTGTACCTTACGAGATCTGAAAACTCAAACATATTCCAAGGCTAGAGACATCTTCATTGGTGGGATACTTTCTCTTCATTTGGAATCTGTGAACCCTAACACTGACTTCAGTGTAAAATCTCAACCAATATACTGTCAAATGTAAGGACATTGGGAAACATTTCAGCTAATACAGTAATTAAGTTTGCATCATGATTTTCATTGAGTTGCTATACTTTCAACTAAGAAAAAAATCTGAGCAGATCTATATGATGCACCAAGAACTGTTTCTGATCTGCTAATGATGGCATTTCTAACCCACATGTAATCTTTGCATTAGTCATTCTTTTGTGTTGAAAATGTATTTTCATGTACATATAGTCCATTAAGTTACTTCATGACCAACTAACAAGATATGAAAATATGTGACATGCTCTGTTTTGATTTCCTGCAGTCATATTCCTCTTTTATTTCTTAATTTGACATTTAGTGCCTTTTTTCTTTCCCTGGAGGTTTAACATAACAGTTAAGCTTTCTTTTTGCATAAATGCTGACTTGTAGGGTTTAGTTATATATAATTTGACAACCTGACAGTCATGTTTCTTTACTATACAAGCTTCTGAACTCCCAGCTCTGTGTGATTGGCACTTGGCTACAGTGCCTTCTTCTTCATCTTCTTCATAGATGCACTTTTAGGTCCACAGTTTTGTGCACTGACCATTAGGCTATATGGCTGAGCCACACCTATGTGGCTCCCAGTTGTGGGGCTTTGCAGTGTAACCAAAACTATGCAATCTCTTTATTGTAAATCTGCATCTTTTCATTTCAGATCTGTGCCATAATCACTAGGCTTTATGACATTCATTATTCAAAACTACATTAGTTTGTTACCAGCAATGCACGGCAACCACCTGGCTGCATTGTGTCCTTTAGATAAACCTTGCACTCTGGATTTCCATCTCTGACTTCTAATCAGCTCCCTAATGAAAATAAGGCACAAAGTAGAGAGAGTTGAAAATAGTCCAACTTTACATTGTTCTTGAACAAATACGAAAAATGACACTAATTGATCCTAATGAGACACTTTTGGGCATTGACATGGCTGCTATATCTGTCTGTATAAACAAAACATTATCCCTACAGGAAGGGTAAAGCTGAATTATTTCCAACTGTTGCAGCCGTTTGTTTTTTTTTAACAGACATCACAGTTTGAACTCTTTACTATAACAAATGTTAGTTTTGGATTCCTTATTTGTTGGTTTTTCAACAGGATATTTTTGGACTATTACATGGTTCTTCATTTGTTTGCTTCAGTAACACGTTATCCATACAGGAAATGCAAAGCTGGACTATTCACAACCGTTGCAGCCATTTCATCTGTAGTAGACGCCACAGACCGAATTCATCATCTGTTTGATTTGTAAGGAGATAAGTCTGAATTCCTGTAAGGTCATTTTTTTCCTGTTTGTTCAAGAATGATGTTGCTGATGCATGAAGTGTAAACTTGGACTATTTCCAACTGTTGCAGGTAATAGAGGAGTTCAAGCCACTTAAAACGAATGATATATATCATTGACTGTTGGGACTATACCACTGCTTAGAACTGTATTACCTTTTTTTTGCTATATTTATATGAGGCATTACCCTTATTATTTAATCATGGCAGAGGGACAGGCTTTTAGAACATTTGTCAAAAATCTTTCAGGGGGCAAGGATGATTTCACACTTTTTTCTTCAAGAAGTATCTAATGCTGATAAATTAGTTGCACAGTCTGATATGAATGACTGTTTTATGGTGCTCATGGAGACTGCCAAAAAATTAAGGACTAATATGTGGCATAACAAGTTGTTAAGAGCTTATCTGAATGCAGACATTGCTCCAAGGGGACTATGTGTTTATGTCGAACCGGGCATAGGAGCAGATAATGAGGTATTTGTACAAAAGTAGAGAAATATCCAAATAACTGCTTCTAAGATGTTTATAACTTTATTAATTGAATATTATGACCAACAATTAACTAGTTTTGTCTGAGAAACTCAATAAAGCACGTGAGAATGTTTAGAGTTTTTCTTTACAAGATGGATTTGAAACCAGATATAGTAATTTTTTTAAAGAGGTTAATGATTATGAATCTGAATTATACTCTCATAAGATCAAAAAATATCAACGTGATTCGTCCAACTATCAAAATTATATTGCCTATACCTGGAAACCTGTTAAGAGGGTAGATTTGCTGACTCTGCCAAGAATAATGTCAAACATAAACACAAATGCACATGTTCCATACTTCATAAATCCACCGATTCAGTTAATGTTGAATCTAGTATGTCTGAGCTCTCTTCCAATAACACCGATACTGAGACTGATACTGGTGAAGCGATTGATTTAACCATTCATGAAAGATCCAGAGAGCCTTCAGAAGTGGTGGGAGAAAACACAGGAGGAGGAACGATCGAGACCGAGTTCAGGAAATGAATGCAGATGTGAATGCTCAACATGAGCCTGACATTTATAATGCAGATGTGAATGATGAAAATCAGTTGGTGATAAATCTCACTTCTTATTCTTTTACTCAAGATGAAATTGAGGTGTTAAATAAAGGTTTAGGTTCCGTGCCCTCTTTCTTTGTTTCTTTTCATTCTTTTGTTATGGATGCGAAGTACTTTTGTTGTAAATTAAATTTAAAGTATTTTTTTACACAGCACATGGGTCTAGAAGGGAGAATGATACTTCCTTCAAGTTTAAAAAAATTAAACTTTCAACTCCCTTATCACCCTATTGTGAGGTTGTTTGAACAACAGGTATTTAATGAGTTATACCTTAATCAAAATTCCATTTTCAGAAATTTTAGTCATAATTTGACTAAAGAACAAAGGACCACCATAAGTAGGCTTAAGATAAACAAAGATGTAAATATCATGAATGCAGATAAGGGTGGTGCCATTGTTATTTAGGATGGGGTTGATTATAGCAATAACCCATGCCTGGGTGTGGGTAATGCGGGATTTACCCACAGTTGGCGTGGTTTGGTCCAGAGGGTGAAGCCCGAGGGACCAAACAAAGACAACCGTGGGTAAATCCCGCATTACCCACACCCAGAAGTGGGTTATTGCTATTATACTATGACATTATTTAAGAAAAGAAATAATTACTTTTCTTAAATAATGGCATTGTATAATGCCTCTTTGCTGCCCTTCCGCAGCTGTCTGGTATCCGCGGCAGTTCTGATGTACTGCGCATGCCTACACAGTACATCAGAGCTGTGGCCAAAAGCAACGGAGAAAGCAAGATCTCCGTTGCTTTTTTACTGTTTCGCTATGTTAAATGGGTTTAACATAGTGAGACAGCTTTAAAATAAGCAACGGAGATGTCTCGCTATGTTAAATGGGTTTAACATAGCGAGACAGCTTTAAAATAAGCAACGGAGATCTCCGTTGCTTATTTTAAAGCTGTCTCGCTATGTTAAACCCATTTAACATAGCGAGACAGGTTTAAAAAAAAAAAGCAATGGAGAAAGCAAGATCTCCGTTGCTTTTTACACACTGTCTCGCTATGTTAAAGGAGTTTAACATAGTGAGACAGCTTTAAAAAAAGCAACGGAGATCTCCATTGCTTTTTTTAAACCTGTGTCGCTATGTTAAACTCTTTTAACATAGCGAGACAGTGTTTTAAAAGAGACTTATACTAATGGAAAAAGTCCGGGCGATCGGACCTTTTTCCATTAGTATAAGTCGATTGGCCAGTGTGCACGTTTTGGAATATTAATGGGGGGGTCATGGTATAATATGGTTTTGAAGTATCTGGACAATTGAATGATGTAAGTTCTTATTGCAAATTGCCTTATGATCCTAGTATTGAATTTAAGTTGTATAGTGATAGTTTTTTGTTTGATATGAAAGAAAAGGGTTTTATTACGGAAAGTTTGGTACAACAATTATTGGTGGATGATCCTAAACCCCACTATTTGTATATTTTACCTAAAATGCACAAACCAATTTCTAATCCTCCTGGTTGGCCCATAGTAACTGGAAGGGGCTCTCTCACTGAACCATTGTCAGCTTATTTGGAATGTATTCTTAAGCCTCTTTTGGGAGTTGTGAGAACTTGTATTAAGGATACTTATTAGTTGCTTTTGTTGATGAATGATTTGCAGGTTCCACTTGGGGCATATTTGCACACATTGGATGTACAGTCTCTGTATATCAGCATTCCTCATTTCAGTGGTGTAATGGCTGTTAAATATTGGTTAGAATATTCTAAAATGTATTCGGATACTTGAGTTTAGTTTGTTTTGAGGGTGTTGGGTATAGTTCTGGAACACTATGTATTCAGAAATGGTTCTGATTGGTATTTGCAAATCAAGGGTACAGCTATTGGTGCTTCCATCTCCCCAATATATGCTGACTTATTTGTGGGGTTTTTGGATCTTAACTTATTTATGATGATAATAATCCTTTTTTGAGATACCTTCATATTGTGGAGATGTTATTTAGATGACTGTTGGGCAATATGGAGAGGACCTGCTGATAAGTGGGAACATTTTGTATAATATTTAAATCATAATGATTTTGGATTGAGATTTATTGGTAAGATTGATTTATTTAATGTGGACATTTTGGACGTCAATGTTACAAAATTAATCTATGGAACAATTGCCACGAATATATATGGTAAACCTTTTACGAAGAATCCATTGTTGCATGCTGAGAGTTGTCTTCCTAAACATACTGTTCAGAACATCCCCAAGTCTCAATTTTTATGGTTAAGATGCATATGCAGTACTGATGTGAGTTTCCATAAAGAAGTGTTTTATATGCAAAATAGATTTTTACATAGTGGATATTCATCTTGGGTAGTTAAATCAGCTTTGGATGTTGGCAAACCCAGACGCAAGTGAGATTAATAATGAATTGAATACAATTCAAGGCCTTAATAATTGTCATCTCATTACTACTTTTGGGATGAATACCTTTAAATTAAAGGCAATAATAGATAAATACTGGCATATTTTCAAACTGGATTATTTTTTTGGTCACTTTTTAAGGCAACCATTAATTGTATGGCTACCGTAGGGGTAGAACGACAGGTGAACATCTTTCCATTTTTAAAAAAAAAGTAAAAGTGCTATTTTTCAAATCAAATCCCACTGATTTTTTTGAAGTACTTTTTGTGGCAATTGTTCATACTGCAAAGTAATATCTAGAACAAAGCTATTCACTTCGGTTAATACATCAAGGGTGTTTATCATCATACATTTGCTTACTTGTACGAGTGAATGGGTCGTTTATCTAGCAGTGTGTCAGTGTGGAGTGTTCTCTCTGGGTCAGACTTCTAGACCCTTTACAATGCAGACATCCAAGAAGTGCCCTATGTAAACATTTGTTAAATCAAACTACTGCTCTTTTTGTTTTTGTAGACATTGACACGGTGATGGGAGATGGTTTGTCAGATAAACACAAGCGTACTATTTTAAATCATAAAGAAAGTATGTGGATTATTTATTTAGGAGCAATGTTTAAACCAGGTTTAAATGAGTACATTTAATGTCACATAATTATTTTGTTATTGGCTGCAATTTGTTTTGATTATTATTTCTTGGTCTTGGGTTGGGCTTTTGTTTTTTTGATGGACTGTGTCTTTAAATAGGGATGATATACATCTCCTGGTGCTTAGCACTTCCTATTAACACACTGATGACACCATAGGGTGAAACCGGTTTGTGGTCTGTCCCTTGACATTTCTTATATATGATAACTTTGCAACTGTTTAACTTTAACTAATTAAAATCAACTTTGGATTACACAATTTTGTGATTATATGTGGTTACAAGTGCTGGAGCATAGTGGTTGGAGCTATGAGGATATATATATATATATATATATATATATATATATATATATATATATATATATATATATATATATATTATACCCAGCTCTCTGTGTTCTCAGTATAATCATTAGGCTGTCTGCCTCTTAAAACATAAGCTGTGGTGCTCATTAACTATAACTATCCACTAATCTCTATTACCTTTGTCATAAAAAAGAAAATATGAATCTTAGGATGTGCAATTTTCTAGTCTGACCATCTCCTTCATGAAACGTAATGGTATATAGGGTCAAAGTGATTTACTCTAGGTACTTGCTTATTCTGTCTTCCTCAAACAAGCCTGAGTCCTAGTAAATGGGCTACCCTTCATCCATCATACAGATCTAAGTGTTTGGTTTCCCTTCTGTGCATGCTAATCACCAGGCCATAGTGCTTTCTTTATACACACCCAACTCTCTGTTTTTTATTGTTCATCATTCTAACTACTACATTACATTATTTCCCCATAAAATATTGAGTTTCCAGATCTCTGAGCTCTAACCATGAGCTTTTAAGGTTATTTATGTGTATATGCCTAACATATCTTTAAGTAGTAAGCTAACTATCTTCTCATGCAAATCTTAGTCTCTTGAGTTCAAAGTTCTGAATTGTCGTCATTAAGCAACACAGCCTCCTGCATTCAAACTTATTATACCTGAAAACATTGACTTTGCAAACACTGACACATTACTACCCACGTGCTGAAGAGTCTTGGCACATGCAAAACATAACCTCAAAAAAAATAATTTTTACAGAGGGGCAAGCACTTCTGCACCCCATACCCCCTGCTAATTATATAGACTAACTCCAAGATTGCACAATGTTGGGGAAAGGGTACATTTCCCATCCCTGTGAACTGAGCAATCTCATACACCTGTCGACCATTTGTGTAGCTGACCAAATTTTGTCGACTAAACAGATGTCAACCAAATGGGAATTCAATGATATTCAGTTCTCCGATATATATATATATGTCATGTAAAAGGAAATACAGATATATATATATATATATATATATATATATATATATATATATATATATATATATATGTGTGTGTGTGTTCTTTTAGCTAAGAATCTAGAAGTGTTTTATATACATATTATATATGGGTTTTCTTAGTTGAATAGCTCTTTTTTTTTTCACTTTCAAAGTCTGTATTGCTTGTGTTGCAGTGTATTCAATATTCAATTAAACTTCGCACTTCTACAACTGGAAAACTGTTTTCTTGTTTCTGCATTTTTGTTTTTCTTACAGAGCCTTTTATGTATTACAAGTCTTATTTCTTGATATGGTAACTTTAGTTCTCTTTTTTATGGCTTATGAGTTACAATAATGCCTCCTTTGCAGTACTGCTTTTACTGTATAGTCTGGTCTTAATACTGATGTAATGCATGGAGCATGTTGATTGTGCTCCAATATTTGGAAAAAGACAAACCAGTTAAGCATCAAAATGGCAAAAGAATTGACCTTAACAAATTTTAAACACACCTGTTAAAGTTGTTAAGATCAGGTCCTACTCTAGACAGTAAAATCTGTCAGTACTGACCAGCAAACAACAGCAGCCGAAATAAAAGATTTGTTTCTGTCTGCTGTCCATACAGATAAGATATCTCTAACTTCCTGCTATAAGCATAAAAAGTAGCTTGACTGACAGGGAGTGAGCTTCTGTACAGTTTTGAAAGGTGGCAAAGTCTGAAACTTAAATGTATGCCTTTATTTAGTGGCTTCAGTTCATCAGTGGTTTCTCAAAAAACACAAATTTTAAGAGGAACAAACCAAAAATATAAAGCAATAATCTGGATTTTCTGCAAATATCTGGACAGTTGGGAGGTATAAAAGGTGTCTTTCTGACACAGCTCACTTTGTTTTACTGGTTTGAAGCCTGGCAAAACATTTAGCTTTTTTTTCTACTGTAACTTTTAGTACATTGAGCAGATAAAGCTACATGCACTACAAAGAATTATGATCGGTTCTCCATTCCTAGCCTACAATTATATTTTCTCAACATGGATGCCAAGGTTCACGTTTGATCTTCATTCTCAAGGTGAATTTCTTGTCATCCCTGTCTCGAACACATAAAACAGTTAGGATCATCATAATCCTCTGTTTTTTTACCTTTTTGTATGCTTCTCATTAAGTATGCTCCTTGGATGCTTTCATTGCACTGCCATTTTAACGTTTCTCTTGTCTTGATGCTGATGGTTTTTGTAAGTTTTTTCTGCAGTGCTCTGACTCCCTGTACACGTGTTTCTGTTTTTTAGTGTTGCTTTGATTATTATGTTTTCTTTGTACACTGAAGGTTGTGTTTTTTTTTTCTCTTTTCATAACTGCAGTAGTTGTCTACTGTGAAATGTAGTTGCTTTTATTGTTGTTTGCTGGTCTCTTAAGGTTAGGGTTATGCTTATCTCCTGGACATTTGTGTTCTCATTTGTAATCTGCAGAAGCTGTGAAAGTTCTATAATGCAGGCTATTAATTTTAAACAGTTGTCTTTCTTTAAGGTCATTTTACAGCATTTATTCTAATATATATTGATATTACATTTTCTGAAGTAAAAGCCAATACTAAAGGGCTCTGGCTGACTACGTTTGCAGATGACTGCAAGCTAGACGTCAATGAATTCTCAAATAATTTATCCATCCTGCAGGAAGGTGTGTACTAAATAAATAACTGGTGCCAAAATCATGGACCGAAACTAAATGGCAAAAAATGCATTATCATAACTTTTTGGAATTTATCAACCCAGGGAATTACTACATTGACTATACACCCCTAAGAGCTGATCCAGTTGTTTGGGATTTGGACACTTATGTGGACACTGACCTACCTTTCAGTCAACATGAGAGCACTGTCATAAGAAAGTCCTTCTATATTGCATAGCTTATAAATAAGGAGATTGTGTCTAGATCTAGGGATGTTATTGTCCCCTTAGTCAACTCTCATTAGGACCATCATTGAATATAATGCCCCTTTGGCATGTATGTGTGCAGAAATATGTAACAACTGGAATGCTCATAGAGATACCTTACTGAAAGGATATAAAGCCCAAACAACATGCCCTATATGGACCAGCTCAAAGCCCTGTCACTATACTCGGTATCCTACAGACTGCTAAGATCTGACATGTGACTGACATATAAGGTATCCTCTGACCCAGTACTGATGGACCTACTGCACATCTGCAAGTCAAATGGCATCAGAAATACTTGGGCTATGGATTGAAACCTCTTCTACAACTTAAACAAAATAGTTTGGCATGACAGGTATATCTCACAGAGAATGCCACTGCTCTAGAACAGATTTCCCATCCACATAAAACAAATGTCATCCCTGTCCATATTTAAATGCAATCTGGATCTACTGATGGATAATGGAACGTTTACCCAAGGAATGCCTCCTGTACTACTAATGGAAAGAGGCTGCTTCTAAATGCTTTATTCTATGCATGGGTCCCCTCAAATTATGTATGGTATGATTCCAATTATTTGATTTCTGCAGAGGTAATATATAATTATCAACCATGAGATGGGTAAGGCCAGTCTAACACAAAGCGGGATAGACTAATTCAAGTACCAGAAGAGAAACTGGCTAGGTTAAAATGACCTGCAAGGACAGCTACACTAGTACTTACCTATGAACATATGCATCACATTGTTAGTGGTGGATTATAGTAGAGGTGGCTGACCAGGTCCACAACTCAAGGAGTCCCATAGCTAGTAACTCAAGTAATCTACCTAAAAAAATATTTATTTGAAAACATTTTCTGATGTTCAGCATTGCTAACTCATTTTAGTTAGTTTATGTGCTAAACGTAACTATACAAAATGTCTTAGGTGATTACTATCTGCATTCAAACAACATGGGTCAGTAACACTATTCTGACATTTATCTAGCTAATTATTTATTTTTTAAAATAAGAAAACATACAGCAATTTGTTTTTGTTTTTTCTTTTGTTTTGTTTTTTTACTTAAAGACTAGCTTGACAATCCTACCCAAAGCAACTAGAGAAGCTCAGGTGCCTAGGCAGTGAGACATTTCCCAGTGGTACATTTGGTTAGGGGCACATGGCTGAAGTGACATTCAGCTGCAGAGAAATATGGCTGTTGTAAGTTCCCTGTGGTGCTGTGCCCACAACTTCAGTAACCAAATGCACAGGGAGAAAATAATGTCCATGGCCCCCAAAGCAACATAAGACAGCAGGCAGTATGACAGGCTTCAGCAGCAGATTGGCCAGTGAGCATGTCAGTGGCAGTAAAAATGCAGTGCACATTGGGCAGTGCATTTATAATTGTTGTGTGTGGACCACTACCCCCTTCATAGCGTCTAGGGAACATTACCTAAAACGCATACTGGAGCATAAATGTGACTACAGTAGCATACAAGATTTCCTCCATCCTGTAGCATACTTTTGCATGTTATAGTTACATAGTTCACCTCTTTCACTAACAAGTGGACTCCATTCACTCGCTAGGGGCTTTCCTTTCTATCCCTAAAACAGGAATTTCATCTACTAATCACTAGCATATTGGACTAAGAGACTTTACATATTTCTACACACTTAATTTTCCCATCCTTCTAAGCATCTACTTGCATCTAATGTTCTGATCCTCACTCTTTACCTTATTCCTACCTGATGTATATATATCTTTAAATTTCTAGTCTTCCACCAGGACACAAGTGCTCTTCAGCAATTACATTCTGCTTGCCGAGCACACTCAAGCAAATCTGCAGTCTGTGGCTACCACTCCACCCATACAGTATAAGAAGGAATCAGTACTGCAAACTAAACAAGGATATACATTTTGAGCCTCAAGAGCAGGAGCACACTCAAGCAAATCTGCAGCCTGCGGCTACCAATCCACCCATACAGTATAAGAAGGAATCAGTACTGCAAACTAAACAAGGATATACATTTTGAGCCTCAAGAGCAGGGTCTGTCCACCCAGGCATTCTGCTTGTATGTTTTATGAGTGAAGCTATTACATTAGCAGTATTTCTTAGTAGTTCTCAGCTTGCTGATAAAACTGACTGTTGTAGCCTTGTGTCCTCCCCACCCCACCCCCCACTAGTACAGTAATCCTAACTGTCCAATAGACAGTATACATTTAATTCACATCCCTGTGACTAAATTAACCATCAAGCAGCCCTCTCAGTGCTTTCTGCCTTAGTTTGTATCACTTGGAGGCCCACCTGTTTATTTGCATCTTTATACATTCCCCTTCATTGCTAATGTAGCTCCGTACTCTAATCTGTGCACAAACTGGTTACTAATCAGCAAGTCAATGTGAAGACACACTCCCAACCTTAAAAAACTTTGCTGTCTCTTCTCTCCTTCACTTTACAGGTAGTTTGAATTATTACTTACCCCCTCTGAGGCCTTCACTGATTTCCACTGATTGCCTCTCTGGTTTCTTTGCATTCCACCTGGTTTACACCCCTTGTGCTATCTCCCTCCCCCAATACAAAGTCTATATTAGAATCCTGCTGAGCATGGAGCCATCTTTAAATTTCTAGTCTCCCACCAGGACACAAGTGCTCTTCAGCAATTACATTCTATTTGCCCGTAAGCCATTAGACCTCAGGAATTTGTTTAAAGTGTTCAGATTTGTAAAGTAATACTTACTTTTTTCTCTTGTCTTTGTTGGCTCTGCCCCGCTCCATTCGTCTTCGCTAACGCTCGGGCTCTCTCCACTCCCCTGCCCTACCCCCTATTCCCTCCCGCCCCCACTACCTCTACATTTATAGTAATCACAGCCACACCCGCAGCTCACCCTCACATCACCTCCACCAACCACAGCTCCTCAAGTCATATCACATTATACCACACCAACTTGCTCCACACAAAATATTCCCAATCACTCTCATTCCCACTAGGCATTTTTTACATCATCCACACTACTTCCCCATCCACATATAGTGCAAACCTATAATTCCTATTCAGACCCCCCCCCAACCTAGAAACAACTTAAACTTTATAACCATGACTATCACACAACTAAGTCTAGTCTGTCTTCTCATAACTCTTTACAACACCACAAGTTATCACTCTAGCAATATCCCTAAACGTAGTAGCACAACACTTCATTATGCACTCTCGTATACAGACACCACACATTATAATAATATCTGCCCACATTTATTCAAGAACTACATAACGGACCAATTCAATAAAAAACACATATGCTCTCATTCCTACTCCAAAAAAACACAATACTTTCTCACACACCTCACCAAACTCCAACATCTGTATAACCATTTTAACTCCAGGCTCACCATAAGTGGGAATATCCACCCCAACCCAGGCCCAAATCCATCCTGTCCAACACAAACTGCTCCAACACAAATGTCAGAAAATAACACCCCCACTTTCTTCATCCTTGGGCAAATCAACAACAGCAGCAAAACCAACCATCTTTTAATGCTAAATATTAATATTAGGAGTATCAAAAATAAAATACCTGAACTCCAGACCACAATAGCACACTACTCCCCAGACATAGTTGCTTTAACAGAAACCTGGCTAAATAAAAACATAGCGAACTCAGAAGTTCTCCCTACCAGCTACTATATCATTAAACAAGATAGACCACTTCGTAAAGGGGGTGGAACTGCCTTACTGTACAAGTCCAACTTAACTGTCCATCAATTACCAAACTCCTATCCCTCCCCCAATAATTAGGACATACTTATCTCACAACTTCAACTTCACCCTAAAAAGGTCATCACCACAATTGTGATCTATATTCCACCTGGTAATACACCTGCTAGCCTTGAAGACTTCTTATCCTGTTGTTTTTCCACATACTCACAAGAAACCCTTATTCTGGAGGACTTCAACCTAGATTGGTTCACCTGTATATCAGAACCACCATGTAATCTAATAAATCTCCATGGCTGCCAGCAGCTAGTCCAAATTCCAACTAGATGTGATAAAAAATCTAAAAGGGAATCCATCCTTGACTGGGTCCTAACTAACAACTCCATATTGTACCCTCACACAGGCAGTCTCTCAGACACCTTAAGTGACCACAACATAATATACTTTATACATAGTAGAACAAGCAGATGCAAAACCACTAACTATATATCCACTAGAAACACAAAAAAATTCTCTCCTGAGGTCCTCAATACTTTACTCTGTAACTGTGACTGGACCCCCCCTAAAAACCCTCCCACTTGACCAGGCTGTAGCATATTTCAACAAAACATTTCTACAACACCTAGACATTGTTGCTCCATTGCACAAAATCAAGGTTAGAACCTCTACAAACCCCTGTCTCAGTAAAGAAACCAAACAAATCCTCAAGTCCAGAGACACTGTCTGGCTTTACTATCAAAAAAACAAAGAAACACAAAGCCTAACTAAGTACCAAGAACTGCGCAACCATGCAAAAAAATGCATTAGGCTGGACACAAAAATCCTATTATACAACATTACAAACTAAATACCAACACAACCCACAAAAAATTTGGAAAAATGTAAACCAGCTACTAAAATCCACCCAAAAGGCTACCCCCAAATCAACCACCCCTGACACTAAAGTTCCCATCAAAACACAATTCAACTCCCACTTTGTGAACTCAATTCTATCCTTAGTATCACAGGACAGTTCCTTCCTCACTATCCCCCCCCAACACAAATAACACTAATGCAAGCTTTACCCTCAAAACAGTTTCCACCACTTCAATCAAAAGCATGCTCTCCAAACTAAAAATCTCATCAACAGCAGCCAACCTACTCGACAGCTATTTCTTGATACTCACAGCAGGTGCTATTGCTATCCCAGTCTCCACTCTCATAAACAGATCAATTGTTGAAAACTATGTGCCCAAACTCTGGAAAATATCCTATGTTACACCTATAAAGGCGGGACCTCCACTGAACTTAATAACTACAGACCCATTGCTTTACTCTCCCCCCTGGTCAAAATCCTAGAAAAATGCATCCATACCCAGATGCTAAACTATCTCCTAGACAGCAACATCCTGTCACCTACTCAGCATGGTTTCAGACCTGCCCATAGTACCACTACAGCACTCCTCTGCTTCACAGACACAGTAAACCGTCTCAAAAATGAAGGCCTACAAGTGTCAACTCTTTTTTTTGATATATCCAAAGCATTTGACACAGTCTCACACCAAATCCTGCGAAACAAACTAAACCAATATCATCTATCAAATTCCACTCTTACCTGGTTCCAAAGCTACTTAACTGACAGGTACCAAGCTGTGAAATGGGAAAATTCTCTCTCTCCTCAGCTGCCCATAACTATAGGAGTCCCACAGGGTTCTATCTTAGGACCACTACTATTCACAGTCTTCACAAATGGCCTCCATACCTCCACACAGCATGCATCTATAATTCAGTATGCAGATGATACTACCTTAATCTGTGCTGCACAAAACATTCCCACCCTCCTGCAAACAACTCAACTAGCATTCTCTGACGTTGAAAACTACCTTACCAAAGCCCAACTTATCCTCAATCCAAAGAAAACTCAGCTTATGATTATAACCAGTTCTAACAAAAACACTAACAGTCAATTCACTATCTACTCCACAAATGCTACTCCAATTGCTCCAGTGGCACAGGCTAAGCTATTGGGAATAACCATAGACTCCCACCTAAAATTTGATAGTCATGTCAACTTAACTATTAAAAAAGTACATGCCAAACTGGGGTCACTCTACCGTATCAAACCATTTCTTACCAACAACCCAAGATCAGCCATTGCTCGCTCCCAACTTCTATCCACCCTACTCTATGCATCTCCCATTCTGACTAATCTCAACAAAACTGAACTAAGCAAAATGGAAGCCTGCTATAACAGAATTGCCCACTTTGCTGCAAGTTGCTCATATAGAACTCATCACTGTACTGCTTTGAGACAGCTCCACTGGCTTGAACTGCCCAACCTCCTAACCTACAATCAGCTCTGCCTCTATCATTCTATCTGTTACCTTCCCAATAAGTGTCCTGCCCTCAAAAACCTAGTACAACATCACTCAGCCAAAAGGCCTCTTAGATCATCAAGCAAACTACTACTAGAAGTCACCAACAGCTACAATAGCTTTGGAGATGCACTATATAGTAGTTCAGTGGCTAAAACTTGGAACTCTGTCCCTACTAGCATTCAAAACACATCATCCAAAGCCTCCTTTATAGACCTTATCAGGCAACATCTCAAACAAAGTTGGCAGTGCCATGATTTCTCCCCAAGCTAGTGAAAGCGGATAACCTATACATACTAAATCTAGAGCACTTGATAATAGTTTTCAATCTTACTCACAAACACTAGCTAATCTACAATGTATGTACTGCACCTGTGTACTATGTATGTATTCTACCTATGTTCCAAATTTTAGCTGTACACCACAAATCTATTAATTAACTTTATTTTTAAAATTTATATTTTTTTGTTTGTTCTCTCCACTGTAACTGTTTATGTGCCGCATACCACTGTAAAAACATGTCTCTTGTAATTTGTGTGTATACTGATCATGTCTAAATAACTAAATGTTTCTGTAATTTTTCTTTGTGGAGCTTTTCTCCCCAGGCCTCTGCTGAAAAAGGGCCTTTTCGGCTCAGTCAGACACCCCCAGTTAACAAAAGTAAAACAAAATAAAATAAAATATAAAAAACAAACAAACAAAAACAAGAGTTTGCAGTCTACCCCTTTACTTTAATTTAGTATATATTTTATTATTGTATCTACCTCTCCATACTTATCTTCGTTGAAGGTTGTACGTCAGGGCCGGCAACTCAGCACGTAAAAATGTACTGCCAATCATTAGCGGACCGGAGTTCCGCTGTGGCAACCCCAAACCGGGAAAAGCCGAAAGACTCAACAACATCTACCTCTCCATACTTATATTGTATTTATTATTGTTAGCTACCTCTCTGTACTTATTTAGTATTCAGTTATTATTAATGTGTGCTTTGATACCTGTTTTTATCTTGTTCATGTAAATTGTCTTAACTTTCATGTATCATTTGGAGCTTTTCTCTCTGGGCCTCCACTGAAAATGAGTTCCTGATCCAGTCGGACTTTCCTGATAAACAAATGTTAAATAAATAAATACGCATGTACTATATACTGAGCACAACACTCATTACTTCTTCTGCCCCCATGCTCTCGGTTATTAAAGCAATGGGCATGGCACTGGGTGCTTCTCTTTGCCTGCAAGGAATCTGCAACAACTATATTTCTCTGCAGCTGAATGTCACTTCAGTAATGTGTCCCGAACCACATGTACCACAGGAAATGTCTCACTGCCTTGGTGCCTGAACCCCAACCAGATTTGATAGACCTCATGGTAGAAGGAAGTGCTGTACACATGGCCAATTGATTTGTAGGCTTTCTGTTTCAAAATAGCAACAGCGGACAGCAAAAAGTCATTTTTTTTTAATGATTGCTGTCACCCAGATATGTGCAATGGAAATCTTTTCAGGTATGGGTGTAATTTGCTGTCACTGGCCACTGACTATGTGTTTTCAAGAAACAGAGCTGAAATCTACTACTAGACTTCTTATTGATTTACAGATTTGTTTTAGCTAGAATCAGGCTGAGACATAAATGATGTAAACAGATAAAGTAGCTATACCTTATGGGTGTAGGAAGGCTGTTGATCAAAATGACTGCTGTTATTTGATCATTATTCATGCCTTTTTTATTCCTTGTGACATAGACAGACTTACAGTAATATAAAAGTAAACAAACCATATTAACAAGTTCGTATTTACAAACATTATGTATCACATATATTCATCTATACAATATAATTAATCCATTATTACATAAATGGTTTAATTCCTGCCTTTTAATAAACTTTATTTAACCTCATTTAAACCTCATTATTCTAGGCTGGCTTTGCATGACTAATATTTTTGTACAGAATAAGCAGTTTACTGTGATTACTAATTGTACAAAAATTGAAATACATTACTGTGCCATTTTTTATCATAATCAGATATATGAGGTGCACAAAGTCAGCAAAGTAGATACAACCACTGGGTGGGGCATTCTGTGGGGGAAAGTAACTTAGTTGCTTTCTCAGTTTTAATTGTCATTATTTTGGTTTTGTAGGACTAATGGGTGTGCATTTCTGTAAAGTAAGGTGGAATACTTTACTGTGGCTACTGTGTAGTTATGTGAAACTAAACTGAAGTATATTACCCTGGCTATATTATTATTATTATTATTATTATTATTATTATTATTATAGTTACCACAGTCAGACATCTGAGATGTACACAGTCAACAGTATGGCTATAATTGCTGAATACAGGGGCTGTCTGCAGATGAAAATGACTGACTGCTGTTGACTGTTCTTTATTCTCGGCTGGCTTTGGAGGACTAATGTGATTTCAGTCAAACAAGTTGGAATACTTTTATGAGGTAACTGTATGAAGCTAAATTGAAATATATTATAATTATTTTTATTACAGACAAGCAAATGTTTGTGGTACACATATTCAACAAAGTGATTACTATTGTTGTGTGGCAAAGTTGGGTTGTTGGTGGATGAATGGAACTAAATCTCTTGTCATTTGCTCAGTTTAAACAGTAATCATCTTACTTTGTAGCAGTCAGAACTAGTTTGTAATTGTGTAAGTAAGCTGTGAATACTTTACTGTAGCTACCATATGTTTGTTTGAAACAAACATGAAACACATTATTGTGGACATTATTTACCTATTTTTACTATAATTAGACACCTGTGGGTTGTGCATTTAACAATGTGACTACAATTGGTAGGTACAAACATTCTCTGAGGATGAAAATGTCTGACCCTGATGTCGCGATAAGGTTAAAGAGACATTAGTTAGGCTTTGCATGAATAGTGTGCACTTGTATAAGCTAAAATACTTAACTTAGGCCAGTTTCTTTACCACAAGTGAACATCTGAAATTCATAGTCAAAAAAAGTGACGGTATTTAATGACATGGACATTTCTGTATTGTAAACACAACAGTGTAATATTTTTATGGTTGAAAAGTCCTAAAATGGATTATGTTATTACCTGTCAGCAAATATTGTTTCACTTTTTGCAGAAAAAATGTTTGACTACTCAAACTTAAAAAAAAAAAAAGAATAAATATGCATGAAAATAATGTCATAGATAAGGTTACATTTGAAATAATCAGGAAGGTGAATACAAAATAATGTATGAATTCATGCATGGTCCTAAAAGGTGTGTTTGGGGCACAGTTTGAATACCACCCAAGACTCAAAGTACCTTTAAGCAACCATTCCATTTAGTCATGGTACTACTGTATTTTATTTTATTTTTTTAATTTGTTTTCATATTACTTTGTTGTTTTTTCTTGTTCTCAATGGTTTTAACTTGAATAGGTTGTCTTTTGTACTAGCTCAGTCTGCTTTTCTAATAGTCACTGCAGTGAGTGCTATGACAAGTTTTGCTGTTCTCTTCATGGTGTTGTGTGGATTTTTATTTGTGTAATCTAGATGTTTATATTTTGCTTATATTTTTATTTTCAGTTATTGGTATCACTTTGGAATGAACTTAGGAATGTGTATTTTCTGCTGTTAGGGCTCTAGTCCATGTACCAGATGTATATTGTGGTTTGCTGTTACAATCCTGGAACACAGTCTTGAAAACCAAAATCCTGAGGCCATAAATTCAAAAGAACAAAGTTGTAAAGACCACAATGTCTAAAAATCTTGAATAATGAATCTCCTTACTGGTATGGACCCAGGACTGCTCATATGGGTCTTGCAGGAGTATAAGTATGGAAATTCAATAATATTGTTTTCAGAATTTTGATATTTTGATATTATGGTCTCCATATTTTATTTTGAAGACAGTGTGTTTTAAGATTGTCATAGACCATGGGATGGGTAAGGCCGATCTAACACCAATATAGTTTAATTCAAGCACCAAAATGGAAATTGGATAGGCTTAAAAAGGGCAGCTGGCCTAAAACTTGCCTTATGAACTTATGAACCTATAGTAAACTATATACTGTATATCTGAAATTATTTTTTGAGATTTTTTTATCTTTTTTTTATTTATTAATGCTTGGGAATGAAATTTATTTTATTTTTCTGTGTTTTGGCACTGTGTTTTGCCTTTTAGTTTTATGAAATTGTAATGTTTGTGGAAAAAGTTAGCTCGACCAAAGTAGTAACGTAGTTATAATGGTAACCCTTTTAACTAGATCTGTTGGTAAGATAAATTATGAATTACATCTATACATACTATATGTTCAAGGATGTTAAGAAATTAGGGTTGCCAGGTGTCCGGTTTTTGACCGGACTGTCCGGTTTTCAGTCAAATTGTCCGGTTAAAAAAAATCATCTTGCAGTCAGGAGTTAAGGACTGAAAAGTGAAAATTGAAAACATTATAAACATACTATATATGCAATGCAGACTGTGCAATGCCAATTACCGCTGCCCCACCCCCCGTTTATTCTCTCCCCTTTTCCTTTAAGTACGGTCGGTCGTCAGTACGGCTTGTTATTATTAGTCATCATCAATCAGCTGCTCTGCTCATCATGCGTGTCCGGGCTGTGAGTGTTACACCTGAGAAAAAGGAGGAGGACCTGGAGGAGAGACAGGACAACCCACCCTTCTGGTCCTTAGCTGATCCGTGAAGCGGCCTCTCTCACCTCAACAGCAGCTCCACTGCATAACAGTGGCTTCTGATCCAACGTTAAAACACTGGGGCAAAAACTGCCATTGCATTTGCTTTAACCAATTCTGCAATGCTGTCGGAATGGAAGCGTAGAAAGAACTGCTGCTGCTATTCCTGTCTTCTTTACCCGGCCCTCATCTTTCCCCTCCCCAGTTGTCCCCCTTTCCCTCCCTCCCTCAGCTTCACTGTTCTCTGGTCTCTGGTTGTTTTTCTTTGCCCGGGTGGCCTACAACCACACAAAATGTTGACCAGAACGCCGTTGCCCACCGTAAATGAGCGTGACAACGAAAATGTGAGTATGTCAGTTCTGTTTTTTTTCCCCGTCAGTCAGCTTGGTTGACATTCCTGTTTTTACTGATGACCAGATAATGTTAATAATGCACATTTTCTAGTTGCTGCTGGATGCAACCGTTTTAGTACATAGAGGGTGGAGATATTTATAGAACTCTCACAGCAGTAGGGAGATGAAGCAAGCAATGGTTAGCTGAGTTTGTAGTCCTTATGTGTGTTCTTAAAGCAACTCTGTAGTCATTGCTTTGCTTTGGCATGTTAGTTCCCTTCTTTTAATTATTCTGAATGCTTAAATAAACAGTCTAAAACAAAAACAAAAATGCAATCAGTATTAATGGTTTCATTCTTCACTATGACTGAGTCAGTAATTAGCAGACACTACAGGTTAAGTGAATTATGTTAACATCTGTGCTTTGAAACCTGGAAGGATTAACCAAGTAAAATAAAAGTGTTCTATGTAGGCCACCTACACAAGTCATGAAATGTAAAGTAAACTTATAAGTAAAAGAAAATATTTCTGCCAAGAATAAAATTTGAATTGTTGATGTATTTGTTTTTGTTACATTCTGTGACCAAGTGCATTGTACTATGTATGCCAAGAGTAGGAATTCAAGAATTACTTGAAGTAGTGTTTATAATGGCTAGGGAAACGTATTCCTATAGCTTGGGGTACAGGATTTGCTTTTCTCCACTTTTGTTTTCTTACTATGTGACTATGAGCAAGTCACATAACCAAATAATGCTCCTAGGTCATCTATGAAACTAGTCCTTGTGTCCAGTAGGCTTACCTAGTTAACAAACATAACTTTTTCTAGAGCACTAGTGGCATTTCTCACTGTTCTGTCCTTAAAGCAAGCAAGCCATTTGTTAAGCTAACTAGGGGAATAGCATCTTGTATTATTAGGTGAAAAAAACTTTAAGGTATTTTCCCAATCCTGTATTTTTCCCAATATGTATCCCTCCTCAGCACATGTCCAAACCAATGTAATCTTGCCTCTCTGGCTTTGTCTCTAAACCTTCCAACCTGGGCTGACCCTCTAATATACTTATTTCTAATCCTGTCCACCCTTGTCACACCCAGTGCAAATCTTAACATCTTTAACTCTGCCACGTCCAGCTCGGACTCCTGACTTTTTGTCAGTGCCACTGTCTCCAACCCATATAACATACATAGCTAGTCTCACTACCTTCTTGTAGACCTTCGCCTTGCACCAGTCCGGGGACAGACACACTAACAAGCAGATGTTCCCTATTTAAGCATAATGTTGAGTCTTTGAACAATAGGTGGGAAATTGGAAATCACCCTGTTGCCATTGCCAATGCGCAATGCCACTTATCTGTTTTTTTTCTGGACTATCCACACAAATCAAATCAATTCTCTGCTCTGGACTGGTAGTCAGGAAATTGGGAAAACACTGTACAAACTCCATTTTTCTGTTTCACAAAAAGAAACAGACTATCAGTGTTTGTTACAATTGGCTGATTTACTATGCTTTTTTTACAGAAAAGCATAGTAAATCGGCTGAAAGCAGGCATCCATAACAGAAAAAGAGGGCGTTCCCATCAGCTGATGTCACAGTGATGTCACAAAATGGGTGTGATATTGATGGGAGAGTGGGTGGGAATGGGTGGAGTTATGGGTGATGCGAGGGGCGTGACCTTAGTCCGGTTTTAGCCACAAAGAAATCTGGCAACCCTATAAGAAATACATGTTAATTCTCAGAAATTCAGTAGCTAGAGACACCATGACCCTGCTAAAGCACTTTGCTTTGCATATCACCTAGATGAATGCAATACTCTGATTCTTTAATGTCACTCTGAGATTATATATTTTTTTTGGCTATAGAGTTTGTAAATTCTTGCTTAGATCTCTGTTGAAACTGTTGTCTCACTGTTCTGAGAGACCGATCGGCAAATATACAGAGCTGAGTATATTTTTTTGTTTTTAAGGTTTGTACTGTTAGTTGTTGCTTAGATCTCTGTTGAAACTGGTTTGTCCCAGCCACCCTCCCTATTTTTGGTTTGTAGTTTAAATTTGGTGGCTTTTGCAGTTGCCCGCCCCACTGTAGATTTGATCTGGGACACTCCCCCAGTCCCATCTCTTTACCACATTCTACCTAATAAACTATTTCTGCACTTGCTTTTAGTCCTTTTTAATTTAATTGCATTTTTTAAACTGTGTTTGGTCTAATATTGCTGCATACTCAAGTGTGCTAGCTTGCACTACATGTGAATTGTTTTTACTACTGTTTTTGCTACTTTTCTGTAAAAAAAAAAAAAAACAACAACAAAATGTAAGCCTGTTTCCTACCTTTCCTGTAACTAGTGTTCCAGATACAGATTTGCTGTATCCAGGACTGTATGTAAACTTCTGAGCCCCCCAAGTCTTTCTGTGTTGGAGGGAAGCCTTCTAGCTTATCAGTGGGAGTGGTAAGTACTAGGTAAGTCTACCACATAAGGAGTGGTTCTGGCCCAGAAATTGTAGTTATTGGCCGTTTGGGCAATCTTCCATCTCTCTCAAATTTCTGATTTGAAAGCCTGCATTTGCACTTGTTTCTGTCCTGTAACTCGTCTAGTGCAAATACAGATTCTTAGTTTTAGCACTTAAATTTGCTTATTCATGCTCAGTACTTGTTCAGAACTTGTAAGAACTAAATAAGCTGCTAATTGCTATAGCACTCAGTCTTCCTCATTACCTAGAGGAAAACAGTTTTTGTTCTTACTTTTCTCACTTGCTTAGAGAAAAACAGCTCTTGTACTCATTTTCCTCACTTATCTAGAGGAAAATAGTTTTTTATTCAGGCATGTCCAAGGGTCAGCTCCCAGTGTTCTCTCCTGTCTATCTGATGAATCTGGGCATCTTGAGGCAATGTAGAAATTGCCTCATGTACACAGACAACCCGCTCCTCCTACCACCCAACACTACAACCTGTGAGAGATGCACTTATCTAGCCAAACTGGAGGTAAAGCTCTCTCCAACCAAGACTGAACTTGACAGTCATGAGGAGAAGGTAAACATTTGCACCACACCACACTCATCACATAGTCTCACTAAATCTACCCTACCAAAATCCACACATAGTAACACAAAAACATTCGCGGAGGCTCTCAATAATAATCTGTCTAAGCAACAGAGACCTCCAAAGCAGAAACGCAAGCAACCTCCATCCCCCAACACAACCCAAATGACACATAGCCCACAGACTCAGTGTGCCACTCAACCACAGCCAATAAGGCAAAACAACGTACTCAACACACTAGTCATAGGTGACTCTATATTCTGGCACACTGATGTCCCACTCACCAGGCTAAACAAGGAGAAGGTTACTGTCAGCTGTCTGTCGGGTGCCAGGATCCGTCACATAACCCACGCACTCAGGTCACTCCACAACAAGTAGAAATATGACTCTGTCATTGTCCTTGTTGGTGTGAATGACCTGAGACGTACCTCCCTGGACTACATGAAAAGAGACATGGAAGAGCTCTCCGATCTTGTAGCCCAGGCAGGTATGACCCTAGCCCTGAGTAGCATTCTGCCATCACCCAGAATGATACCGCAGTACAAGGACAAAATGATTGACTTCAAGAATTGGCTAAGCTTCTGGTGTCATTCTAAGGGGATCCAGTATCTGTCTGCTTGGGATGACATGGTCGACAGACTACGATGCTTTGCCACAGATAGCCTGCACCTGTCTCCCCTGGGATTCTGGATACTGGCTAAGGCTCTTGCTGCCCCTATAGTGCCTTTTTTAGGCAGGGTTCAAATAACAAATTCACCACCATAACAGGAACAGGCAAGCAAAAACTGAGGGTAATGCTACTCAATGCTAGAAGTCTAAATCTCAAAATGCACTCACTCAAGGCACTCCTTAAAATGGAGAACATCGATATCTGTGCAGTGACTGACACCTGGATCAAGGCTCCAGAGAGCACCCCTGCACTACCAGGCTATAACTCATATCACACTTTTCGGCCATGTAACCTGGATCGAAACACCAAAGGCGGAGGTGTGTCCATATTCATTAAGGATATCCACACCTCCAGGCTAGTTGCTCAGTATAATGCATCCGAGGTTATCCAAGTGCAACTAACTCTGGGCAAAACTACAATCCAAATTGTAGCTTGCTACAGATCCCCCACCATGCCCCAGGATTCCCACTCCTCTTTTCTTGATGTACTGGAAAATATTAGGGTTCAGCCAAACACCCTGATAATGGGCGACGTCAACTACCCCACCATTAACTGGGAAAACTACTCGTGTACCAACTCCTTAGCTCAACGCTTTCTGGAATTCATAAACTCCAATGTCCTAGATCAACTTATCCACACCCTCACCAGGGGCAACAATATCCTAGACCTAGTCATTACCAACATGAGTGACCGGTGTTCCACACCTGAAGTCAACTCCTCATTGGTCCGATCCGACCATAAGCTTATCACCCTTGATATCCACATCCTGCCCCAACCCCCCATTAAGGAAACCACAGTAAAAAAGTTCTCCAAAGCAAACTTCATGCTTCTTAAGACAGAAGTGGTGAACTTCATGACATCCATGCAAATGGACAATACAGTTACAACTGCTGAATCCTACACAAATGCACTCTATAAGCACTTACATGAGTGCATGGATCGTGCTATCCCAAACAGAACCAAGACGTCATCCTCCAAAAAAAAAGGAAGCCAATCTGGTGGTCCCCTGCCATAAACAAACTGTACAACAGAAGGAAGAAATTGTTGCAAAAGAGAGTAAAATCCCATGAGTGGAGGAGCACCCTGGTCAGCCTCAGTAAGAAGCCGAGGTCCCTTATAAGATCCTCCAAAGCTAGCTACAAAAACAAAATCACCACTAAATCCAAGGACAACCACAAAGCATTCTATAGCTATGTCAAGAATCTAGATGGCAACACCCAGATCTGCTCTGAGTTACAGCACAAAGGCATGAAAATTCCACAACACAACCAACTGATATTGCCAACATCCTGGCAGATAGCTTCAGTGCTAACTTTACCCCCCTCACCCCCTAAAGGGCCCATATCTATACAGGAAGAAGGCAGAGTCCCTGTAATCACAACTACACAGGTAAAAGCTGCACTCTCTAAAGCCAAAAACACAGCTTCCATAGGACTGGACAACATCCCAAGCTGCATTTTACATGAACTTCAGAACAAACTGGCTCCCCACTTAAGCACCATGTTCAATAATAGCCTCGGATCAGGCTTTGTCCCCACTGAATGGAGCACAGCAACAATTATCCCACTCTACAAGGGGAGAGCCACCACTGATCCCGGGAACTATCAACCTATTAGCCTGACGAGCCTGGTCTGCAAGGCCATGGAACTCATAAACAAAGACATTGGTAACCTCCAAACTCTGGATCCCACCCAGTTCAGGTTTGTGAAAGGCAGATCATGCCTCCTGAACCTGATCGACTTCTTTGAGGCAGTCACCAAAGCCGTGGATGAGGGTAAGGTGGTTCACACAGCCTATCTTGACCTTGCCAAGGCTTTTGACACCATCCCCCATTCTGGAATTATAGCTAAACTCACTAAACTAGGTATAAATCCCTATGTCACAAGATGGGTTGGCAACTGGCTCACTGACAGAACCCACACTGTAAAAGTTGCAGACTCCAAATCTGACCTCAAAGCAGTGACAAGTGGAGTACCACAGGGTTCCGTCCTGGGACCTCTCCTGTTTGGTATCTAATTCTCTGAAGTACAGGCTAACACAGAAGGCCTCTGGCTAACAAAGTTCACAGATGACTGCAAACTAGGAGCCATAGTCAAGTCCCCAAATGATGTGGACATCCTACAGTAGGGCCTCACTGAGACAGATGCCTGGTGTCAGAGCCATGGCCTCAAGCTCAATGCCAAAAAGTGCAGTGTCATCCCCTTTGGTAAAAACTCTGTACCCATGAACTACCACACAGGCAGCAATCTACTTAACACCGAATGCGTGATAAGAGACCTTGGGACCCAGGTGGACAGTAGTCTCTCCTTTGATAGTCACATTGCCACAGTAGTCAGGAAGTCCTTTTACGTGGCACACCTCATCATAAAATGGTTCTCATCCAGAAAAAAAGAGGTCATTGTTCCCCTCTACTCGTCACTCATTAGACCCATTATAGAGTACAACGCCCCTTTTGGAATGTACCTCACAAGACATCTACAGCAGCTGGAAAGGCCACCGAAGTACCTCAAAAAGAGGATTACTGGCCTCAAACAAATGCCCTACACTGACCACCTCAAAAAACTCCAGCTTTACTCCATAGCATATCACCTACTCTGAGGTGATCTCTGCCTAACATATAAAGCTATGTCAAACCCAGAGCTGTTGGACATGCTACACCTAAAGAAATCCCAATCCCTCTGAGCTACACGCTCTAGGGACCTAAACCTTGTCACCACAATAAACAGGACACGCTGGAGGGATAGATTCCTGACCCAGAGACTTCCTATACTCTGGAACAAGCTACTCATCTATGTCAAGCAAAGTTCTTCATTAGCACTCTTCAAGAAAAATCTTGATGAGTGGATGGGAAATAGGAAATACACCCCGGGGATCACTTCTGTGTCTCTGCTTGACAGTGGCACAGGAAAATAACTTTCTTGGGTGGCGTAAGCTATGAAACCTTGCTGGCTAGGCTTACATAGGCCCTTGGGCTGATAGCCAAGTACCTACCTATGAACCTATGAACCTATAATAAAATGAAATCAAACTACATCTATCTACATACACATGTTTGCATGTTCTCCCTTTGTCTCCATGGGGTTTCTCCCATATCCGAAAAATGTGATGAGTGTTTCCATCTCAAACTTACCAATGAATGGAGCTGTGGACAGCAGCACAGACTTTACATGGTGCTATACGGGGAAGAGTTGTACAGACCAACCGCTTTGGGCATCTATTGTGGTGTGCAGTATCCTCAAGATAGGAAAACATGGATCACAGACTGTGTGCCATGGCAGGGCTAGCCACTCAACAGTGTAAAATATGGCTCTAGGTGATTCGGTCAGTGCTGACTAATGTCGACAAAATGGGCATGGGTAGCTACTGGTGATAAGTGGGTTGAGGATCCAGCCTACTCTGGCCTATGCCAGGGACCCTTGCTAACAGTGAGAGGGGTATCTGTGCCCCTATTGCCAGTGGGTAACCACCATAAAGCCTAGCAGCCCTGGGTCAATAAGCTACTGGCCGGCCACTGTCTAGTTGCCCAGCCTGGGTTACCTGGAATAGCTCTGTTGAGCGAAAGCTGGATGTAAAACCAACCAATCTGCCAAATATGAAGTAAGAATTGCTATGCTTAATGTAGGTTCAGTGACAGGATGCAGCATGGAAGTGGATGACATGATGATACAGAGGAGGCTGGATATCCTATGTATCCAAGAGATGTGATAGAAGGGTAATGCAGCAAAGCCACTTGGCTTGGGATCCAGACTCTACTACTCAGGAGGGGGACAGCTTAGAAATGGTGTAGGAATTGTGGTGTGAGAGAAAGAGGCTTCATAGGGCAGTGAGGAATATCATCAGAATTAATGAGAGACTCATGGCAATCAGACTCCAATGTAATGTTAGGCTGAGATTATGAATACTGCCCTATGTCCCACAGCAGGATTGTGATAGTGAGGAAAAGAGTACATTCAGACAGCAGTTGCAGGACCTACTAGATAAAGCAGGACAGCATGAATTGGTGTTGATAATGGGTGACTTGAATGTAAATATCGGGAAAGACAAAACAGGATATGAGGACTGCCTAGGTCCACATGGGTGGGGCAACAGGAATAAAGAAGGAGAAGTCATTCTAGACTTCTGTCTGGCAAATGGCTTGATAGTAGCCAATACATGGTACAGAAAGAGAGACAGTCACAAGATCACATACAACAGTAGCCAACATGCAACTCAGGTAGAAGTCTTCCGAGTAAGGAAAAGGCACTGGGAAAGAATCCATGAGTGCAAAGTCATCCCCAGTGAAACAGTCGGCCCACAGCATAAACAACTAGTTGCCACAATCAGCTTCAAGCAGTGGTCAGAGATGGCTCTAAGGTCAACAAAGACCAGGGTAAAGACCTGGAAGTTAACTGGAGAAAAAGTACAACAGTTGAAGGAATTACTCAGGTCTCTAGCACCCCAAGGAGAGGAGGAAATAGGTGGAGCTGAACAAGAATGGGAGCACCTAAAAAACAGCGTGTGCTAGGACTGCAGAAAAGATATGTGGCCAAGCCAAGCATGGAAATAAGGTACACAAGGAATGCTGGTGGTGGAATGCAGAAGTCCAGGAAGTCATCAAAAGAAAGGAGTGCAGGAAGAAGTGGGAGATAGAAAAGACTGACCAGGCTAGGAAGGACTACTGGTTGGTTAACAAAGAAGCTAAGAAAGAAGTTGCAATAGCAAAGAATAGGGCATCAGAGGCACTCTACCAACTTCTGGAAAGTGACTCAGTAAGTGGTACAAAGAAACTATATCAGGTTGCAAGGCAAAGACAGAAAGATAAAGAAGATAGTCAGACACCCTTCATATGGGATGCCAGCAACGACCTGCTCACCAGTCCATGGGACATGAAAAGCAGATGGCAGGAGTATTTTCAGGAGCTTCTGAATGAAGAAAACCCCACAGAAGCTGTACTGCCCCAGAAACAGCCTATGATGAGAGAAGAAGAGGAGCCCACCCTAGAAGAAGTAAGAACAGCACTAAGGAAAATGAAGTCAGGGAAAGCAGCAGGCTCAGATGAGGTCACAGCAGATATGATAAAGATGCTGGGTGGGATAGGGGAGAAATGGCTCCTGAAGGTACTAATAGCAGTGTGGAGAGAAAGGCATATCCCAGATAACTGCAGAACAACCATACTCATGTCAGTGTACAATTACAAAGGGGATATCAACAACTTTAGGCAGTACAGAGGCATCAAACTCCTATCACATTGCATGAAAGTTCTGGAGAGGGTGATTGATAAATGGGAGATGAGCAGTTCAGATTCAGATCAGGATGCAGCACAACTGACCCGATGTTTTCAGTGAGGCAGATACTTGAGAAAAAGCTAGAGATGAGGAGAGGGTCCAACTGGGCATTCCTAGACTTGGAGAAAGCGTATGACAGGTTCTCAAGAAAGCTGATCTGGGCAGTATTGCAGTGGTTTGAAGTCCCAGAAACATTGTTAGAATTAGTGCAGGCTATGTACAAGGACCCAATGACTCAAATATGAATAGTGCTCGGCCTCACAAAGGGGTTTCCAGTGGGAGTGGGTGTACACCAGGGTTCAGCTCTGAGCCCACTGCTGTTCATACTAGTGATGGACAACATTAGCAAACAGGTCAGAGAGGACAGATCAACAAAGTTGCTGTATACAGATGATGTGGTATTACATGTAAACTTTGAGATAGAACTTCAGCAAAGAAGAGGAGAATGTAATCCAAAACTGAAGGCATGGGATCCAACTAAGCACAGATAAGACAGTGGTAATGGAAGAAAATAGAAGCTTAGAATACAGAATGAAGGGAGGATAGTGGAACAGGTAAATAGCTCAAAGTATCTGGGACAGGTGGCTGAGGAGAAGAGAAGTGTGAATGTAGAGGTCAAAGCTGGAATCAGAGGAGGTGCGGCCAACTGACATAGAGTGTCAGGTGTAGTCTATGACAAAAGAATACCAAAGAAGCTGAAAAGTAAGGTGTACAAGACAG
>NC_056739.1:455951303-456028803 GCF_019279795.1 Protopterus annectens
TGCTGTATGCTGCCAATGTGGCATTACAGGCAGACTCAGCTAAAACTTCAACAAGGATAGGGGAATGGAATGCAAAACTGAAGGTACAAGGGATGAAAATGATTACAGATAGGACAGTGGTAATGGCAGCAAATGGGGAAATCAAAAGAAGCTGAGAATCAAGATAGTAGGGAAAACAGTGGAACAGGTTAACAGCTTCAAGTATCTGGGAGGGGTGGCTGAGTAGAAGGGTAGTTTGAATGAAGAGGTCAAAGCTAGAATTAAAGGGACTGCAGCCAACTGATACTGTTTCAGGTGTAGTACAGCACAGATGAATGCCAAAGAAGCTGAAATGTAAGGTGCACAAAACAGGTATGTGTCAGTTAGTTAAACTCCTATTTAAGCAAATACCTTTTGATCGAACTCTTTTAATTGAATGTCCTATTTACTGAAGACTTTAATCGTCAAAGTTAATTTTGTTGAATTATTTTTGTTAGCCAACACCTAGTACAAAATATCCGCAGTAGTAAGTCCTGCCTAAACCCACCCACCATCTAACAATCGCTGATAATTAATATTCATACTGCCATCTGTATGAATATTCATAGTCTATTCCTAGTTTACTCTTTTCATCAATGTAGTGTGATCTCAGAGTTAGTATATTTAATTTGCAGGGGTTGGGGGCAAAGCTCCCCACTTGGGAGGTACAGGAGGGCATGGCCCTCCTGCAAAAGCAAAGGAGAAAAAGTGGTTGCAATTTTTAAGTTTTTATTTACTGAAGCTACACCCACTTCTGAGCAGATTGGTCTGCCAGGTTGTATAGTAATACAATCTCTAGAAAATATTAATATTAAAAGTAGTAGTAGTCTTTCTTTTTATTTTTAAGTATTTAAAAAATATATTAAATTTTAAATGTTAAAATGATGTTAAAACTTTGTAAGTATGCTTATTTTCTGCAGTCGTGTAGTGACATCACAGCTGAAGTTTCTTAGGTGGCCAACTAAAAAATAGTTTGATCTTATTTAGTTCAATAATTAAAGTCTTCCGTAAATAGGATGTTCAGTTAAAAGGGTTCGATCAGAGGGTATTTGCTTAAATAAGAGTTTGATTAAGTGATATAGACCCATACAAAACACTGGTAGACCAGTGCTACTGTATGATACAGAAACCTGCACAGTAAAGGCAAAGCAATTGAGGAAGCTAGAGGTGATGAAGTTGAAGTGCCTGAGACAGGTGACAGGATGCATCCTGGAAGACAGACAAAGAAATGAGTATATAAGAGCAGAAGTATTTTAAGTATTTAAAAAATATATTAAATTTTAAATGTTAAAATGATGTTAAAACTTTGTAAGTATGCTTATTTTCTGCAGTCGTGTAGTGACATCACAGCTGAAGTTTCTTAGGTGGCCAACTAAAAAATAGTTTGATCTTATTTAGTTCAATAATTAAAGTCTTCCATAAATAGGATGTTCAGTTAAAAGGGTTCGATCAGAGGGTGTTTGCTTAAATAAGAGTTTGATTAAGTAATATAGACCCATACAAAACACTGGCAGACCAGTGCTACTGTATGATACAGAAACCTGCACAGTAAAGGCAAAGCAATTGAAGAAGCTAGAGGTGATGAAGTTGAAGTGCCTGAGACAGGTGACAGGATGCATCCTGGAAGACAGACAAAGAAATGAGTATATAAGAGCAGAAGCTAAAGTAGCACCAACTGCAGAAAAGATAAAAAAAGAACAGATTACGGTGGTTTGGGCACATGTACAAAAAAAGCAGAAGACAATCTGGTGTGAAGAAGATTTGTGATAGGAAGGAAGAAGGCAAAAGGAAATGAGGGCATCTAGCAAATAGATGGCTGGATTGATAGAAGACCTGTGACAGTCAGGTATGAGTGTCGAAGAAGGCAGGAGAGTGGCTTTGAAAAGAGAGATGGTGACAGCTGACACGACACCCTGACCCCATGTAGAAAATGGGAAAAAGGGGGTGATTATGATGATGATCATCATGGTGATGTAAAGAGAGACAGAGAGAGAGAGAGAGGTTGCATTCTGAATACTCATTCTGGGGATTGTGTATTCAATGTATAGATAAACACCATGTTGCAGAGCACCAGAGAAAACAATACATACTTTATTAGTAAACTGTAGTATTTCACTTTCTGAAAGGCTATGTTGGTCAGAGAGTTAGAATATTAAGATATAGGAGGTATCAAGGGTGTAAGTTTACCATGGGGGCTCAGAATTTCTTATTCCCTCCACCTGCAAAAATGTAGACAGGATTTGTGGCAGTGAACTTCTGTCAGACTAATTAAATCAAAAAGGTTTGATTTCAGTACTTTCAGAAAGATGTTATACAGTAAGATGTCTTTTCAGACTGTAATTTTTAAGACTGCTGACAATATATTTATACCTTTTATTCCAGGAAGAAGCAGTATGCTGGTATCGAAGACTGCTGTTGTTTGTGCTATATATGGCAATGTCTATGACTATTTTTAATTCTCCCACTCCATATTTTCCTGTCCTCTCTTCCCCTCCCATGGTTAGAGAAGCAGTATTATAAAATAAAAATACATAGTGAAATGCACATCAGCGTTATAGTAATGTCAATGTTTGAAACTAAGTAAGAAAGGAAATAAATAAGCATTTCTGCATGCAGATAACCCCCCTGCGCTCTACATATACTTGTGGCTCTAAACATAAATATACTAACTGCAAGATCCATCAATGTCAAGAGTTTGAAAATACTTTCTTTCCTCCAATGTTCAACAGGCTAGCAGTTAGTATTCCAGCAAAATGTGATTTCACAATATAAGGGCATGTAGTCCCTGCTCCAACAAATTATCTATATGCCACAAAATTCATGACATTCATATCAATCTCGTTAGGAAATAGTTTACCAACAAAATATTTTCTACTGTGTTAAAGAACTCAAAGTGATGAAAGGATAACTTATGGATTAAAGACAAACTATTCTGACTTCCTTAAAAGAACAGAAAGACAATCTTATATGATTTGGACTGTAGTTATGGAAATGATATACATATATTATAATATTACATATGCAATACATGAAGCTGAATGCTGGTATTGAAGACTGCTGTTGTGCCCTATATGGCAATGTCTAAATGTGGCTATTTTTATGTCCCTCTATATTTATTTCTCTTTTCCCCTCCCATTCTTAGATAAGATCTGTTATAAAATAATAAAAATAAAAGAATACCTACTCCTTCTCGCATAAGAGATAAGGAGTTTTTTTTTTCTTTTCAAAATACACAAATCATATTAATAAAATAAAAACAATAAGTAAAAGGAATATTTGATTCATGAAAATAAGAGATAATACTGAAATAAATTATGAAGAAAACAAAATCTAATTTAAAACTTCATGTCCTAATACCACACAAGTCAAGTTACTCTAGAAGGAATATTTACTGCCAAAAAATAATTGCTGGTATTCTGTGAGTTCCATATTAGGTTGGTATGTTTGTGGACACCATTGTCATGGCTTCATGTTTGGAGGGATAGCATTGATAACCTTTTATACATAAAGCAATTAAGTATAGTTTAAAAAATTCAATAATCATATATTCACTAACATTATACTGCCCTTCTTCTTCTTCTTTCGGCTTTTCCTGGTTAGGGGTCGCCACAGCGTATCATCTGTCTGCTCATGATTGGCAGTGGAGTTTTACAGTGTCGAGTTGCCAGCCCGGCACCCAACCTTCCACAGAAGGCACACACTCACACCTAGGGCCAGTGTAGAGTGTCCAATCCACCTACTGCATGTCTTTGGGATGTGGGAGGAAACCAGAGCACCCAGAGGGAACCCACATGACCACAGGGAGGACATGCAGACTCCGCACAGAAGGCACCCCAGCCAAGAATTGAACCGGAGAACCTCTTGCTGTGAGGCAGCAATGCTAACCGCTGCACCACTATACTGCCTAAAACACTAAATAATTACAGCATGTTTGATATTTATTGCAATGGCAACAAAAAGACTTGTGTTTAACTCCCAGAACCAGCCATTCCCAAACCTACACTTGCATCAAACGATGAGATCATATTTGCTTGTTTCTTGGTACAATAAAAAAATGATGGAATATTATACTGAATAAACTGGAAATTCATCATGAGGCGGAGAGGTTAGATTTGTTTTATTTCTTTTCAATTGCTTGAGTACATTAAGTAATCAATAATATATGCAAAGGTAAGTAAAATATAAAGAAAAGAGATGTCATTCATTTTTCTATGAATTTTTCTCTCAATATCGAGCAGCCACCAGCTCACTTCCAATGACTTTTGAAACCATTTCATTCCCCCAATACATCTGCCTTTCAAAGAATGATGGTGTGGCAAGAACTAGATGAAGGTGGGCCACTATCCAGCCAGCCATAATAGAGTTGTGCCCACCCACACTAACATACACACTATGATACCCTTCAACAAATTCAAGTTAGGGCTTGTCTTTCTTTCAATAATCAAGGAGGAGCCATTGTCCCAACTTAGCAAGAATTATTTAACTCAGCCGGGGGGGCGTGGCCAGCATGTGAAATGAGTGGCAGCATCTTTCTTCAGCTCTGTCCTTAAAATCAATTTCTGACAGGAAAAATAAAAAAAATATTGATCGTGGACAGTTCAACTTTGCTGGAATATCACAATTAATGATATAAGAAGTCTGCATTAAAAAAAATGGCATTTTCTACAAATATTTCTGTCAAAAACCTGAAGAGAAAGCATCAGGACCAGAGAAAAGATGAGCTTCACAAAAAATACTATGACCAAACAATGAAGAAGGATTTAAAATCATTATTAACAACAATGCAGATCCGCGGTGGTGCAGCGGTAGCATTGTTGCCTCACAGCAAGAGGTTCTCCCATTCAATTCTCGGCTGGAGTGCAGGGAGTGCCTTCTGTGTGGAGTCTGCATGTCCTCCCCGCGGTTGAGTGGCGTTCCGAAAGACATGCATGAATGGGCGTACCTTCGTTGAAGGTTGGGCATCGAGCTGGCAACTCGGCACTCTAAAAATCTACTGCCAATCATTAGCGGACCGGAGTTCCACTGTGGCGACCCCTAACCGGGAAAAGCCGAAAGACAAACAACATTAACAACAATGCAGGGCTTGTCACTGAAATCTGATAACTTGAACAAAAAACTGGATACTTTTGAAGAGAATAGTAAAAAGGAAATCCAACAACTACAGGAATTGACAAATCAACAGAACTTGAAGATAGAAAATATGGAAGAAACATTAATGGATGTAGAAAACAGAATTTCTGACTATGAAAAACATATTGACACACTAAATAGACAAAATATTTCACTAATGGGCAAAACTGAAGATCTAGAAAATAGATCCAGATGCAACAATCTCAGGATTTGTGGAATATCAGAGGGAACTGAGGGTAGTAATATGGTGAACTTTCTTAATACATGGCTTCCAGACATTTTAAAGCTTCCAGCGGCTCTCTCCTATGGGATTGAGAGAGCTCACAGATCCTTAAAGCCAGTCTCAGCATCAAACAAAACAACAAACAGTCCCAGGTCACAGTCAAACTCTTTTCATCTCAAGATAAAGAACTTATATATTAACTGCCTGGTCTAATTCCCCAATCAAATTTGGAGAGAACATAATCTGGTTTGGCAATAATTATTCATCTGGGGTGATGGCCGAAAGAAAAGTGTTTACCACTAATAAAATAACTTAAAAAAGGCAACTCAAAGTACATCTGCTTTTTCCAGCAAAAAATAAAATCTTCTTCAGTGATGGCCCAAAAATATTTGGCTCAATAGAAAGAGCAGTGACTCGTCTATCAACTAATAAAGTCTTAGGCAAGATAGAAGAAATGGATTGGAGTTCTTTTGGTTTGAAACACCACGCTGAGAAAAATGAATGGAAAACGAATGACAAGAAGAAGAAGCTGAGACAAATAAAGATGAAAATCTAAATATGTTTAAGCAAATATTAGAGTAGAAGTACTCATTCAAATGTTTAACTAGTTAGATCCAAATTTTACAACAAAACCACCATGGAATATAAAATGAACTGTGTGACATATACTGTTTGGAAACAATCTCATTTACAAGGTAAATGCTTTTTATTATTTATACTAATGCAGTACTAAACATCTAGAATAAGACAAATATCAAATAACTGCTTTAATATCTAGAACAGGTATTACTAACTTGCTATGTCTTATAAGAAAAATAGAATTACCATATATCCTTTCAGGCTTTAATAGTTTAATAACACAATGATATATTGCTTTTGAATCTGGTATGAATGACAAGGTAAATGCCCTTTATTATTTATTTTATATGTTTAATATTTCATTAGTATAAGACAAATATCAAAGAACTGCTTTAATATCTAGAACACGTAGTACTAACTTGCCATCTCGTTAACATATGAAATATGGAATTACCATACATGTTTTCAAGCTTTAATAGTTTGATAACACAATGCTACACTGCTTTTGACTCTAGTGTGAATGGTCTAGGAAATATAACATGACAAATGTTTATGATTTGTTCCTTTGTAAACTATGCGCTAATATAAAAGAGTGTTATTAATATTAAAAATGTTGTTTGGGGCACTTTTCTGTGGTGCAGTGGGTGCTGGTAGTCATTTTAGATGAATTAGAAGAAACTGAAAATAAAAAAACTGCTCTCTAAGCTCATGGCCTATTCTAGAACTCTAAAAGCTTCACTTACTTTTTTTGCTTTCCCGCTGAAGCCAGGTAAAATGTATTTTTAATCCATCTTGGGGTACTACAATAAAAAAAGCTGTTAAAGTCCATTAGAGTTGTTTGCATATTCATAAACAGCCAAAAAAGAAAGTATTTGATTACAGAGAGTGACTAGCACTTGAAGCAAAGCAGTATGGGGCTTAACTTAAGCCAAAAGCTCTTAAAGTGACAAGTACATCTTTTCACCAAAATACAAGTGCTTCAAATCATTATTATGTACATATATATATATATATATATATATATATATATATATGTTAGAAAAATATATAATAGTAATGTGCATATACTTAGTACATTCGAAGTTTGAAAGGGTTAATACATTTATTCTGTTCACACTGCATGAATCTGCACAGCTATTAGAAAATAATAAGAAGCATTTCATTTCTGCTAATGTCATGAGACCTAACAAAGAGACATTTGATTTCTGCTTATGCCATGAAAAAATATGCAGCTGCTAGAAGCTTTGATAAAGAGAACAATAGAGGCTTGAAAGTATAAACCGCAGTCAGCATTACTTGTACCAAAGCTAGAAATGTACCTTGAATCTAGACAAAATGTAACACATGTATTAGAACTGTACAGTTGAAGAATTGAAATGTTAAGGTGGGCTAAAAATAAGCCCAAGGCCAGATTGTTTTTCAAAATGTTTTTGCAAGAAGACAAATAAGCTGACCATGTCAGCAATAAATCTGGTAACATTTTCTGTGAAACATACAGAAAGCTCTGTCCAACTACATCAGCAATAGAAAAGTAACATTTTCTGTGTGACATGGAGAGAACTGTATAAGAATAACATACTGATCACTAGTAATTCAGACAAATCCAGTACCTACATGCTTTGTCTCCTTGCTGCAAGTAATAAAGGATGCCTTGCTTGAACCTAACGTGCATTGGTCTTTGAAGTTTTTTCCTTTTACAGATTGGTCCTTCGAGCCAGAACCCTCTCTTCACCTCGGATCAGACAGCCAGGTGGTTGAAACCGTACGGGGATGAAACCAAATCGGTTCTTCTTATATGGAAAGTCCTCCGACTGAATTGTCGTTCAAAAGAGGCCAGCCACTTTCTGATCTGTGACTGAAGGACGGGTCTCCACGAATCGGTGATCAATCACGTAGGCTCAGGTAAGGTGACTCTACTTTTTTTCTGTTTTCTGTTTTAGATCAGGGACTAGATGTGTATTGTTTTTGTCAAGACTGTATTTTTCTTGCAAGTCAGGGACAAAAAAGATTACTGTCTTGTCATAGATCAGGAGAAAGAGAATAAGTAGGCAGTCATTCTGAAGAGACTATAACAAAATCCGTGGTACCACGTTAAAAAAAAATAAGAGAAGTTAAGTAACGATCAAAAGGTGAAACAAAATGGGTAATAATTGCACAAAAAGACCCCAAAACCCGCCATTAACAGAAGATGCAAAATATATGCAGTCGCAGCGCACCGACAATGTTAGATATTATTCAAAATGGGTTAATAAATACGAATCTGATGGGAAATTAGAGAAATCCTCACTTATCAAACTTATCAGACAGCTCAAAAACGATTCCAAGGGTCGAGTTAAAAAGCAACGTCAATTAGGAATTCCTCAGGCACACAGGTGGCTGGAGGAAGTAAACCGTAGGGAACAAAAAAGCAAAGATTTAAAAACAATGTTTTTAGATAAGGAGGATAATAACTTAGCAATAGCATCAGCACCTCCGCCTCCCTTACCAGAATATGAAGCAAGTGAACAAGTTAGTCCACCTCCACTATATCTTGTGGATAGAGATATTATGAAACTAAAACTGACTAAAATTAGAGATCCCGTCGAGACCAGGTCCCGAACAAAGACAGGTAACCCAGAAGAAGGTATCGAGTTATAGAAAATAGTAAAGAATTCACAATCTATAAGTGAAGAAGAAATATGCCCGCTTATAGAAGTACCTAATCCTCAGGCAGGTCAAGAAAATCAGGACCCAACTATCTTAGTGTATAGACCTTGGACTCTGGAAGATATCCGGAAAGCCACTGAAGGAATTCCCCATCCAAAAGTTAATTTCAGAAAATTCTCAGAAGATTTACAAGGAATGAGGCTGAGTTATAACCTAAATGGAGAAGAAATAGATAAAGTAATTAGACAAATTGTAGGGCCAGATTGGTACATGATTAGTGGGAACTGGAATCCCCGTGACCCTACACAGAAACCCCTCCCACATAGTAGTGCAGAATTAGACACCAGAGTAAAAGGTCTTACAGAATGCATCTCTGAAAAATGGAAGCCTAGGGCAGACTGGACTTGCATTAATCAATGCATCCAACAAGAAGGTGAAACTATTGACCGGTATTATGCCAGATTACTAGAATGTTTTAATAATCACTGTGGAATGCAGGTTCCTGAAGATCAAACACAAGATTCCCCATATGAACAGCAGTTAAAGAATGCATTTTTAAAAGGCAGTAGCACGCCTATAAGCAGTTTTATTACAAAACACATGGTAGATCATCGTACTAGCAGGTTACAATCATTACTTGAATATGCTAGGCATGCCGAATGCATTTTAATAGCAAAAAGAAAAAGAAAACACAAGTATTTTCTGTAGAAGATGGAGCAGAAGTTTATGTAGTACAGTCTGGGAAAAAAGGCAAGAAAAATGCGCAGGGAAACAAACAATCTGATCAGTGATCAGAGGACTTTGAAGGGTGAAAGAAAAGGGGAGAATGTTTCAAATGCGGTAAAAAAGGACATTTGGCAAGGGATTGCAAGAAAAACAAGAAGGCAACAACAGAAGACCAGGAAGGTGAGGACTGACTATATGGTAGTCAGGAATCACTAGAAGGGGCTAGCGAAGAAAGGACAAATGAGAATGTGATAGAGGGAGTAGAGGAAGTGCAGGAAGTTAGTGACAATGATGAGATATTAGACCTAGCTTTATTGAGTTTGGAGCTTTACTTGGCAGACACGAAACCAGAAGTTACACTCTTGGTAGAGGGGAGGGAAGTCAAATTTTTGTGTGACTCAGGGGCATCACGAACCCTGATACACCCCTCCAAACTACCAGATAACACAGAGTCACCTGATTATATACTGGTCAAAGCAGCTAATGGACAGCTGTATCGGGAGCGTCTCACCCGTGACATTGTAATAACTGATCCAGTTTCAGGATTGACACAAAGAAGCAAAATTGTAGTTTCTGCAAAATGCCTAGTAAACCTCTTGGGCAGAGACCTCATGCAGCTATTTGGTATAGCAGTAGTCCCAACCATGCAGGGTATGGAAGCACAGCAACAAAACAACATCTTTGTGGTGCAATCGGAGGGTGAAATGTTTTATTGGTACAGCCAGGACTTGGTTACGGCTGGTCCAGGGACTGTGATCAAAGAGTTAATGTACCTAGCCATCAGCAAGTTCCCCTCCCTTGACACAGATAAGCAACACCTGTTGCACTGTACCCTGTATTATTGCAACACACCAGGACCTGAAAAGGAATATGAGCAAGAACTGTTTAAGAATCATGCAAACAGACTGATATTGCGTAACCTATACTGGGACACAGAAGGGAACAGTGTAGCCAGCTGTTCATTACCCCAGGAGTTCTTTGCACTTTATAAATTTAATTGATTACCACATGTTAGCGTAACCAAAAACAGAAACATAGAATGGGCAGACCTAGGAGAAAAAGTCAGAAGATGGGAAAAACAGACAGAATTAGAACTGTCAGAACAAGGAATACAAGCACAAAAGCTGAATTGGATAACTCAGACCAACCCAGCTGTATACTTGCAGTCTGGCAAGGACAGCTGATTGACACTCCTATTAAAGGAGGAAGAGAATGCCTTACAAGACATACCAGAGACTCTCTGGTCAACAGGGAAATCAGATGTAGGACTCATTCGTACAGCGGAACCAGTTACTATCACGCCAAAGTCAGCATTCAGACCACAAAAAAGACAGTATCCCTTGAGAAAAGATGCAGAGGCAGGGATAAAGCCTATTATAGCAGCCTTACTTAAAGGAGGTATACTAGTAGAATCTCCCGATTCACCATGTAACACACCCTTATTTCCAGTTAAAAAGGCCAACGGAGAATGGCGTATGGTCCAGGACCTACAAGCTGTAAATGATGCAGTAATATCAAGGGCACCCACGGTGCCAGACCCACACACCCTGTTGAACAACTTGAAACCTCAACAGAAGTATTTTTCTGTGGTAGACATTAGCAACGCATTCTTTTTGATACCGATACACCCTGACAGCTAGTATTGGTTTGCATTCACATTTCAGGGAAAAAGATATACATATACGTGGCTACCACAGGGATATTGTGAAAGTCCAATGATATTCTCACAAGAAATGGCAAGCAACTTGGCAGGATTCACCCCACCAAGAGGCAGTCGGATTTTGCTTTATGTTGATGACATCTTGCTGGCAGCCTCCACCCAGAAAGATTGTAAAGAAGATACCATAGCACTTCTACGATTTTTAGCCACTGAGGGACATAAGGTAAATAAGAGTAAACTGCAGCTTTGGAAAAAACAGGTAAAATACCTAGGATATGTAATATCCAAGGAAGGTAGAACATTAGATGAGGACAGAAAAATAGCCATTTTACAAGCACCAAAACCCACCACCAAGAAGGAAATGATGTCCTTCCTGGGTACAACTAATTTTTGCCGGAGTTGGATTCCAAACTATGCCTTGGAATTTGCACCTCTGACTGACGTTATATTTAAAAAGCCTATGGCAGCACAGGATTTGCTGCAATGGACACCAGAGGCAGACTCTGCCTTCTGTAAATTGAAGCAGTTAATAGCGTCCTCATTGGTTCTGGAATTATCAAATTACCATAAACGTTTTTTCCAAACTAGATTGTAAGCAGGGTTACATGACATCAGTATTAACACAACAGCATGGGGATAAGCAACGCCCCATTGCTTACTACTCATCACAACTAGACCCAGTGGCATGGTCCTTACCCCACTGTGTACAAGCAGTAGTTGCAGCTGCAATGGCAGTACAGGCTTCAACCTCAGTAGTCTTATTTCACCCTCTCACTTTGAGAGTACCTCATCCAGTCGCGATTATTTTATTACAAGAAAAGGTGGCATATCTTTCCCCTGCTAGGCATCTATCCTGTATGACTATATTGTTGAGCCAACCTCATATGACAATTGAATGATGCACGACTTTAAACCCTTCTACTCTGCTCCCGACCCCTGCATACGGCACACCACACAGCTGCTTGCAGGTAATTGAGCAAAAGACACTACCTAGAAAAGATCTGACGGATGTCCCCTTGAATGATGCCGAGGCGACATATTACATAGATGGTTCGTGCAAGAGGGGTCCTGCAGGACAAGACCTGGTAGGATATGCAGTAGTTTCTGATATTGGGATTACAGAAGCAAAATCTTTACCACACAACTTATCCGCACAGGCAGCAGAATTGATTGCCCTGACTCAGGCATGTACCTTAGCAAAGGGTAAAAGTGCAAACATTTTCACTGATAGCCAGTATGCTTTTTCTACTGTACATGTTTTTGCGCAACAGTGGAAAAAACGGGGAATGATAACTTCTACTGGCAAACCTATAAATTATGCGTAGTTTATTTTAGATCTTTTAGAATCTATTCAGTTACCTCAGAAAGTAGCCATATGTAAATGCACAGCTCACACTAAGCAACAAGATAAAATTTCAAAAGGTAATGAGAGAGCTTATATAGCTGCAAAACAAGCAGCCACAGAAGTATTTCTTTTAAATGAGGAATTACAACCCTCTGAAACTTTAGACCTAGATATGTTGAAAACAATGAAGACACTCACTACGCAAGCTGAAAATCAGCGATGGATAAAATGAGGAGCAATCCTCGAGAAGGGGCTGTACATCTCTAGAGAGGGAAAACCGATACTACCCTCTAATTTGTTTCACTATGCAGCATTGTTGAGCCATGGGCAGTGCCATGTCTCAACAGGGGGGATGGTACAGCTGGTGAATCAGGTGTTCACAGCATATGGATTTACAAACTACTCTAAAAAATTTTGTTTGATGTGTCAGATTTGTAACAAACATCATGCACAAGGGGCAATAAAGCCCAAGCAAGGGAGTTACCCCACACCACCATATCCGTTCCACACTATTTGTATGGACTTCATAGAATTGAACAAGTGTGAAAATAAGAAGTATTGTCTTGTCATTGTAGATATGTTTTCCAGATGGGTGGAAGCTTTTCCAACCAAAAATCCAGATGCAGCCACGGTGGCAAAAGTACTTGTCAAAGAAATCATTCCCAGATTCGGTATTCCGGAAAGAATCTACAGTGACAACAGTACACATTTTGTAAATCAAACCATATAGCAGTTAAGTAAGCATTTTGGTTTTTCTTTAAAAAATCATTGTGCATATCATCTGCAATCTGCAGAGCTAGTTGAAAGGCATAATGGTATACTAAAAAACAAATTGAGGAAATTAATAGCTGAAACGGGAAAAACTTGGTTGTACTGTTTACCCCTGGCACTGTTGAGCATGAGAACTGTCCCTACAGCAAAAGGATTAACTCTTTTTGAAAAACTATTTGGAAGGGCTTATTATACACCCCAGTGGAAACTTCTCATGTCATCAGACCAGGAAGCTGATTTTACACTAGATGATTATATGAAAAAGTTGTTGAATTCTAAACATCTGTTGCAGTTAAATTCTGTTTCAGGTAGAAGACAAATCGAAACATCAGAAGCTACATTGAGACCAGGGGATTGGGTGTGGATTAAAATAGTCAAGCGAAAGAACTGGGCTTCGCCAAAGCGGGAAGGTCCCTACCAGGTGCTTCTTTCGACACCCACTACAGTCAAGATAGCAGAACGGGCTTTGTGGATACACCTGATGCACTGCAAACTGGTTAAGAATTTTGAGTTGGACAAAAATCTTACCTCTCCATCGGGGCCCTCAGCACAAAGTCTGGCTACAAAGGGGGGTCAGATCAATAGGATCGCTCCGTCTCAACCCCAGTGAAAAAACCATCGGTGCTGAGGGTCCTATTAGGGCAGAGAGTAAGAGCACGTGTCCTAAGTAAAGATGACGGAATCCAGTAAGATCCAAATACACTTACTTGGAAGAATCGGAGAGAACAGAAATGCAGAACAACCCTTTCCACAAAAGTATTGCATAACCATCCTGTTGACTGTACTAGTGACAATAATCTTTTTGTTGTGGCCATTCCTTTTCTCAGCCACACAAATTGGACTAAACAAATGTGCAGCGTGGCACCCAAATTTTAACACTTACCAGGCAATCAAATATGTGTATGCTGAAACTTTCAATGTTTCGAATTGCTGGATTTGCACAGCTTTACCAACAGCATACGGGGGGTTACTGTTAACTTCAGTTCCCCTGGGAGCCAACGAGACCTGGGAAAACCTAATTCATGATACATCAAAGGTCACATCACGAGATAAAGCAGCATTACAATTGTCTGTTCTACAAGAAGGAACTGTGTGTTTTTATAAAAATGATACAGTCAAGGTGGGTTGGAGCAATTGCAATGTGACTGTTCCCTATAGATGCTACACTAAGACTGATAACATCAGATCCTATTGCAACATGAGCTATGATACATTTTTTGAACTGATGCATAGGACAACTGAAGAAGTAAAACATAATACTGATCTTTATAAGCAACTGTCCAAAATTGACAAGAAAATGTTTCATGCAGAGGCAGGGTATAGTAAAGTTACTACTATAGTAGAAGACTGTTACTTTATATGTGGTAGAAAAGCATATAAATGGTTACCTGAGAATTGGTCCAGCAGTTGTTTTTTGGGATACCTGGTTCCAGCCATACGACATACAGCAGTTTTACCTCAAGGGAGAATTTGAAATGTTTGAGAAATCAAAAAGCCTGTCAACCCAGTGGGGCAAATCGATGCATGCTGGAAACACCATCAAGTTGTGGACAATGGACTGACACACATGGATTTGGGTGATACCATTATATCGTGGGTAGGTGTAATGACAGCATATGGAGCAATGAAATCAGTCCGGGAGCTGAGAAAATTGTCTAAACTTCTCGAAGTAATGAGTAATGCAACCTTTTCCACCCTAGAATTAGTGACTGATGAACTGAATGCCATGAGAACTGTATTGCTTCAAAATCGCATGGCTCTTGACTTCACCCTAGCGGCGAGAGGAGGTACATGCACTTTAATCCAGGAGGAGTGCTGTTTGTATATTCCTGACCATAAACACAAGATAGACAACCACCTTCAGGTAATTCAGCAGGTGTCAGCTATGACCAAACCAGGACCAAATCCATTGACGGAGTTTTTCCAGAAATTGTTTGGGGGTTGTGGCAGCAGCCTGATAAATGTTCTGATCGCCATCTGTGTAGGAATGATCCTACTGGTGGTATGTGTGTGCTGCTGCATCCCCTGCATGAAAAGGCTGATTAAAAATTTCATAGACACTTCGGTTTCAGAAACCTTATACCAAGATGCTGAACTTGAATCGCTAATGTCAAAAACAGAAATGCTTTCATGAGCTTAAATTGAATGACTCTCTTAACTGAAAATCCTGAGCGGGAAGCGGTTGGGGGGATGAAAACTGTTTATGCTTATCTTGAAAGTAGAATAAAACTATTAAAAGGAGGGAAATGTTAGAAAAATATATAATAGTAATGTGCATATACTTAGTACATTCGAAGTTTGAAAGGGTTAATACATTTATTCTGTTCACACTGCATGAATCTGCACAGCTATTAGAAAATAATAAGAAGCATTTCATTTCTGCTAATGTCATGAGACCTAACAAAGAGACATTTGATTTCTGCTTATGCCATGAAAAAATATGCAGCTGCTAGAAGCTTTGATAAAGAGAACAATAGAGGCTTGAAAGTATAAACCGCAGTCAGCATTACTTGTACCAAAGCTAGAAATGTACCTTGAATCTAGACAAAATGTAACACATGTATTAGAACTGTACAGTTGAAGAATTGAAATGTTAAGGTGGGCTAAAAATAAGCCCAAGGCCAGGTTGTTTTTCAAAATGTTTTTGCAAGAAGACAAATAAGCTGACCATGTCAGCAATAAATCTGGTAACATTTTCTGTGAAACATACAGAAAGCTGTGTCCAACTACGTCAGCAATAGAAAAGTAACATTTTCTGTGTGACATGGAGAGAACTGTATCAGAATAACATACTGATCACCAGTAATTCAGACAAATCCGGTACCTACATGCTTTGTCTCCTTGCTGCAAGTAATAAAGGATGCCTTTCTTGAACCTAAAGTGCATTGGTCTTTGAAGTTTTTTCCTTTTACAATATATATATATATATATACATGTTTATAGCATATATTTAATAATTCTAAAAGGAAATAATAGAAATAACCACAAAAGTACTATAATATATGCAAATAAAATGACATCATGAACAAGATATAAGCAATTGATGTAAACAGTTAATGCAAACTCATACGTATGCATACTAGGACACATAGCTATAAAAGAAAGTATGATTACTTATAACAACAAAAGTAATAATAATTTAACAGCTACAAAACCAATAAATAAATAAGCTGAAACCAGATGTAATAAAGAACTAGTATGGTAGGATATAAATGTCATGAAAACATTACAAAAATCAGCATACTTAACAAGACTGGTAAATAAGAAATGACACTCATATGTGATAAACATGAACAAGACTGATGTCAGTCCACAGTTAGTCATTAGCTAGGAAGATGAATAGATTAAGTTCAATTGTTAAACAAGACATACAGCAATACCAATATGTTTAATATACTAAGAGCAGTTCAGATATTATTTATGAAATGCTTAGGATTCTCTTGTGCTTCATAGAGAAAAACAAGGTGCAAGAAAAGTTAAAAGTAAGAGATTACATGAATCAGATGAAACCTTAATAAATTCATATTAATTGCTGATACTATCTAAAGTATAAAATATCACAAACATTGCATATAACTTATCTATTAAACAAGAACATTATGAAAGCCTATAATATGAATATAAACAGGCCTAAATCTAAAGATATAAAGAATTCAACTCAAGAGATGAATGTACTATATAAAAGTGTTGTTTATTTTATACACAGAGATTACATTAGAAGGCAAAATGTTATTATATATTAAAATCTGCAGTGTATAACAACAATAGCAATGTTTTCATTAACCTGACTGGATGTTGAAACAAATTAAGTTTCATAACGCTCTGTTGTCTTAACAGTAGGAAATATGAACCTACTTGCACTGTGTACACATAGGGTTTGCAACAAATATTAACAGTCATCTTAGTTATATATTAAATCTGGTATAAAGAAGCACTAAAAATAAAATGGTTACTTAGAAATATACATATAGGCAAAAGGATATATAGGTATGCAATGGTGATAAATGAAGCAAGAAATGCATTGATAATAAAGCATTGTCTAAATAAAATGTTGACACTATACAACAGATACTATTACACTGAAAACAGATGTTGGTTGAAGGACGTTGAATAATACAGTGAGATAAAACATAAGATGTACATACTAGAACAATGTTGTATTTAAAGTTGGTTGCACTATTTTATTTAACTACGGACAGTAATATCATATAACAATCTCTTTAATAGTGTTTAATTGAACGTTATACAGTTCAGTGGTTTGATAGCAAACAAGCAATAACAATTTGATGCTTTTAGTTATATTTGTTGTTGGGAAAGCTGAGGGACAGATGTTGAATAGGGATAAGAGGGATCACTTGAATGGTAAACCTGTTCAAGGATGAGATGTTTTCTCCCATGAAGGGAATGATTGGTTGTTTATATTTTGAAAACCACTTTTTATGCAGTTTCTATTTGAATCTTTTAAATGGATGTCTATGCAGTGCATTTATAACATATATAAAATGAATGGTAAAAAGTTTTCAGCACACATACAAGGTTATGTACAAACACAAAAACAGGACAATGGTTAAATACAAAGATATAGTTATTCCAGTTGTGAAATGCATCTCTATCAATGTCAATGGCTTAAATAACAACTGTAAAAGAGGAAGCTTACAAAGTTACATCAACTGGACATAAGCTGATTTAAGTATATTTTCTGCACTTACTTAAGATTTGAGTGAGTAAATATTGTGTGTCTTGCATTCAGTAAATATTGTGTGTCTCTCTGAATCTCTGCAGTAGTTCCCCACCCCCACTACCTGTTTCTTGTTGTGGTGTTAATCTTGTGTGGCTTTGGAATTGCCTGCCCCTGCTGTAAATCTCTTTTTGCACACTCCTCCTGGACCCATGTCATTCGCTCACTCAACTGAGTACAGTGAGGTCATATTTTGATTTTGGATACTCTTACCAGTCCCATCTCCTCAGCAGTGTACAGAGAGAGCACTTGGGAAGGGCATTCCCCTATAGTATCTTAATCTGCTCTGTTTCCTCCATCTCAAAAAAAAAAAAAAAAAATTTTTGCACTTCATCTGCCTTACTGTATTTGTGTTTCTTCCTACTTTATTGCCTTATTTTGCTTTTGCCTCTTTTAACATGTTAAAGTGGAACCTGTGTGTTGAGATACAGCCTTACAAGACTATCTGCAAATATATAGAGCTGAGTATATTTTTCTGTATTATTCTGTATTATAGAGCTAAATTGTTGCTTAGATATCTGTTGTCTTACTGTTCTGCAAATATACAGAGATCAGTATATATTTTTTTGGTTTTATAATTTGCACTCTGATTCCTCACATCTCTGTTGAAACAGGTTTCCCCCCCCCCCTCCCTGTTCTTGGTTGTAGTTTAAATTTGGTGGCTTTTGCAGTGCCGAGGCCACTGTAGATTTGATCTAGGACACTCCCCCAGTCCCATCTCTTTACCGCATTCTAGCTAATAAACCCTTTCTGCACTTGCTTTTAGTCCTTTTTAATTTAATTACATTTTTCAAACTGTGTGTGGACTAATATTGCTACATACTCAAGTGTGCCAGCTTACACTGCATGTGAATTGTTTTACTACTGTTTTTGCTACTTTTCTGAAAAAAAAATGTATCTGCTTTTACTGTATTTGTGTTTCTTCCTACTTTATTTTGCTTTTGCGTCATCTTAAAAGTACTCAATTGTATTTATTACTGCTTGGTGTATCTCATTCTAAGCCTTTTAGTTTAAGCACTTGGGCTTCAGACCAGTTGTTTTACATTAAGAAGGTTTGTGGTCTGCACTGTGGTGGCAGAACAGGTAGCTTACATCCTTCTAAGTTGGGAACTGCTGATTGAGGGCTCAGTGTCTGTTATTCTAAAAGTGTATTAATTCTGGTTTAAGCACTTGGGCTTCAGGCCAGTTATTTTACATTAGAAGGGTTCGTGGTCTGCACTCTTGTGGGAGGAGAGGCTGGACTCTGCCCTTCTGAGCTGGGAATTTCTGGTTAAAGGCTTATAGTGCCTGCATATTTGAACTGCTTCTTACTGAAATTGGTACACCTTGTTTGCTGTAGCATAGACTAGATCCAGGTCTGCTGAATCTAGCTTTGATTGTATAACTTGAGCACTAATCCAGGCATTCTTTAAAGTATTCAATTGTATTTATTACTGCTTGGTAGTAACTTGATTAAAGTGTAGCTATCATTCTAAGTCTTTTGGATTAAGCACTTGGGCTTCAGATCAGTTGTTTTACATTAGGAAGGTTTGTGGCCTGCACTGTGGTGGCAGGACAGGTAGCTTACATCCTTCTAAGTTGGGAACTGCTGATTGAGGGCTCAGTGTCTGTTATTCTAAAAGTATATTAGTTCTGGTTTAAGCACTTGGGCTTCAGGCCAGTTATCTTACATTAAGAAGGTTCGTGGTCTGCACTCTTGTGGGAGGAGAGGCTGGACTCTGCCCTTCTGAGCTGGGAATTTCTGGTTAAAGGCTTATAGTGCCTGCATACTTGAACTGTTTCTTACTGAAATTGGTACACCTTGTTTGCTGTAGCATAGACTAGATCCAGGCCTGCTGAATCTAGCTTTGTTTGTATGCTTGTTGTTTGTTTGCTTGTTATTTCCCTGAAATGCTAATTCCACCTAAAATGCGGCTTTACAGCGCTTCTGCGGATCCCTAGTGATATCGGCATTGCTTACTGTACTTATTTCCTTCTTTCACCTTGAAAGAAAGTTACTGTTTGTCGTTTTTGCATTTAAGTTACCTGTAACACATTGCATTTAAGTTATCTGGCACTTGCCCACTAAAGCAATTATATAAGTCAGCACTAAAAAATTAAAAGCACTACACCCTCACAAACTCCCCTTGAGTACCTTGTTCCCCATTAGCCCTTTTTTTCAATTATAAAGGAATTCCCAATACTATTCTAGCATGTCCAAAGGTCAATTGTCAATCTCCTCTCCGGTTCAGCTGGTGAATCTGGGAATCTTGAGGCAATGTTACAACTGCCTCATGTACACAGACAACCCTCTCCTCCTCCCAACAAATTCCAACACATGTGAGAGATGCAACCATATAGCCATACTGGAGGCTAAGCTCTCTCAACTCAGTACTGGCGTAACCAGTCAGGAGGAAAAGGAAACCACACTCACTACAATTCCAGTCTCACATAGACCTACCACGACAGCAAACCAAACACATAAACACACAAAAACATACTTGGAGGCTCTAAATAAAAATCTGCCTAAGCAGCAGAGACCTCCAAAGCAGACACCCAAGCAACCGCTACCCCGAAACTAAACATGTACAACACATAGCTCACAAAGCCAGTGTGCCGAACAGTCACAGCCCTTAAGGCTAAACAACACACCTGATGCACTTGTAATAGGTGACTCTATCATCAGGCACACTGATGTCCCGCTCACCAGGCTGAACAAGGAGAAGGTCACGGTGAGCTGCCTGTCGGGCGCTAGGATCCGCCACATAACACAAGCACTCAGGTCACTTCAAGGCAAGTACAAATATGACTCAGTCATTGTCCATGCTGGTGTGAATGACCTGAGACGTACCTCCTGGACTACATGAAAAGAGACATAGAGGAGCTCTCTGAGCATGTAGCCCAGGCCGGTATGACCCTGACCTTGAGTAGCATCTTACCCTCACCGAGAATGATGCCACAATATGAAGACAAGATGATCAATTTCAACAATTGGCTTAAGTATTGGTGTCATTCAAAGGGGATCCAATGCCTGTCAGCCTGGGATGACATGCTCGACAAGCCACAATGCTTCGCTAGGGACGGCTTGCACCTGTCACCCCTGGGCTTTTGGATATTGGCAAAGGCTCTTGCTACCCCCACAGTGCCTTTTTTAGGCAAGGCTCAAAAGACAAACCCACCTCCATAGGTATCACAAGGGATAAGAAACTAAGAGTAATGCTACTCAACGCCAGAAGTCTAAACCTCAAGATGCACACACTCGAAACTCTCTTAGCATGGAGAACATCGATATCTGTGCAGTAACAGAAACTTGATTCAAGGCTCCCGAGAGCACCCTAGCTCTACCAGGTTATACCTCATACCATGCTTTTCGGCCCCAAAACTTGGACCAAACCACAAAAGGAGGGGGAGTATCAATATTCGTCAAAGATACCCACACCTCCAGGTTAGTGGCACAGCACGCAGCATCAGAGACTATCCATGTGCAACTAACAGTGGGTAAAACTGCCTTCCAGTTTATAGCATGCTGCAGACCACCCTCCCAAACCCAGGAACCCCACTCAGCCTTCCTGAGAACACTGGAAATATGAAGGTCTCTCCAAACACCATTATATTGGGTGACTTCAACTACCCAAACATAGACTGGGAGCATTACTCTAGCTCCAACACCCTAGCCCAAAGGTTCCTAGAATTTATAAACTCAAATGCTATGGAACAACTTGTTACCACTCCCACAAGAGGGGAAAACATACTGGACCTGATCATCACCAACATGGGGACTCTGTGCTCCAGACCAGAAGTGTATCCCTCATTGGTAAGATCAGACCATAAACTAATCTCACTGGATATTCACATCCCGACTCCACCCCCTGCCCTGAAAACCACAGTGAAAAACTTCTGTAATGCAAATTTCACACTCCTCAAAACCAAGGTGGAATCCTTCAAAGCCCCTGGGCCTGTGGAAAATACGGTCCAGACCGCAGAATCCTTTATAAACGCATTCTATGAACACCTTCAGGAATGCATGGATCATGCAATCCCAAATAAAACCAAGTCCCAATCCTCCAAAGGCAGATGTCCTGTCTGGTGGACCCCAGCCATAAACAAACTATACAACAGAAGGAGGAAGCTACTACATGATAGAGCAAAATCCCAAAAAGGGAAGGCATCTCTGATCAGTATTAGCAAAAAACTACGGGCACTCTTAAAATCGTCTAAGGCCAGCTTTGAGAGAAAAATTGCACAGGACACTAAGGATAATCACAAGGCTTTCTTTAGTTATGTTAGGAACCTGGGTGGGAATTCCCAGATATGCTCAGAATTAGTCCAAAATGACAAAAAATACATCGAACCCACAGACATTGCCAATATCCTAGCTGACAGGTTCAGCGCAAACTTCTCTCTCCCCTCCCCACCAAAAGGGCAAATATCTATCCCAGCAGAGTGCTGCCCCCCTGACATCTCAGATGCTCAGGTAAGAGCTGCCCTCTCCAAAGCAAAAAACACAGCATCAATGGGACCAGACGGTGTCCCGGGCTGTGTCCTACATGAACTCCAAGAAGAGCTAAACCCAAACATAAAACTACTGTTCAATCTCAGCCTTACTACAGGAATTGTACCCAAAGAGTGGCGTACAGCAACAGTGGTCCCTCTCCACAAAGGTGGTGCCTCAACGGATCCTGGAAACTATCACCCCATAAGCCTGACTAGCTTGGTCTGCAAAGCTATGGAAAGGATCATCATGGACCTCATAAATAAAGATACTGGGGACCTACAGACACTGGATCCTACCCAGTTTGGCTTTGTTAAGGGCAGATCCTGCCTCTTAAACCTGGTTGATTTCTTTGAAACAGTCACTAAGGCCATTGACGAGGGGAAGGTGGTCCACACAGCCTACCTGGACCTTGCAAAAGCCTTCGATACAATACCCCACTCGGGCATTACAGATAAGCTCACCAGCTTAAATATAAACCCCTATGTCACTAGATGGGTTGCAAACTGGCTCAAGGACAGAACCCACATGGTTAGAATTGCTGGAGCCATGTCAGACTCCGAACCAGTTACAAGTGGCGTCCCACAAGGCTCAGTCCTGGGTCCTCTCTTGTTCGGTATATATTTCTCGGAGGTACAGGCCAACACGGAAGGACTGTGGCTGGCCAAGTTTGCAGATGACTGCAAACTGGGCGCCATAATCAACACTCCAGCCGACACAAGCATCCTCCAAAAGGGCCTCATAGAAACAGACAACTGGTGCCAGAGCCATGGCCTCAAGCTAAATACCAAAAAGTGTATAATCATCCCCTTTGGCAAAAACAAAGTGCCCACAAATTATCACATAGGTGGTAATCCATTAAGTACAGAAGAAGTAATTAGGGACCTGGGGACCCAAGCTGATAGCAATCTCTCATTTGACAACCACGTGGCCAAAGTGGTTAGAAAAACATTTTATATAGCCCACCTAATCATGAAGAGATTCACATCTAGATCAGGGGAGGTCATCGTGCCTCTTTACTCATCCCTCATCAGGCCCATAATTGAGTACAATGCCCCTTTTGGGATGTACCTTACCAGACACCTGCAGCAACTGGAAAGACCCCAAAAGTACCTCACCAAGAGGATCAAAGGGCTCAAACAGATGCCATATGCTGCCCAGTTAAAGAAACTCCAGCTCTACTCAGTGGCATACCGCCTGCTCAGAGGCGATCTGTGCCTGACATATAAAGCCATGTCCAACCCAGAATTAATGGACATGCTGCACCTCAGAAAATCCAAATCCCATTGAGCTACATGCTCGAGACTTGAACCTCAGCACTGAAATAAATAGGACATGCTGGAGGGACAGATTCATAACCCAGAGGCTCCCTTCACTCTGGAATAAAATCCCAGTCCAGGTTAGGCAGAGTCCCTCATTGACTCTCTTCAAGAGGAATCTTGATGAGTGGATGGGAGATCATAGGTTTGCCCCGGGTATCACTTCTGTGTCACTGTTAGACAGAGGCACAGTATACTAACCTCGAAAAAGGGCATAGCAAAATTATTTTAAAATGGGTGGCGAAAGCCAAACACACTCTGGCTAGGCTTATAAATGCCCTAGGCCAGATAGCCTAGTATGAACCTATGAACCTATATCTTAAGCTATGTAAAGTGCAAGTAGTATTTTTACAAGAAACTCATCTTATACAGCAAGACATTAATAAGATTAACATGCATAATTACACATTACTAGCAAGTTTAGAATATAATAAAAAGCTAAGAGGTGTAGCAATATTATGGAGAAAGACTACCTTGATGCCCAAGATCATAAATATAGTCAATGATAACTCAGGGATATTTTGTTTAGTGTAAATATTAATAAATGGTTTGGCTTATACCCTGGTAAATAACTACTGGATATCAGGACTGGGTGTCAGGGCAGCCAAACAACATTTAGAGAATATAATACAAGATTCCAAAGGTAATACAATAATTGCAGGAGATTTTAATTGTATAATGAAAGAGGAGGATACAAATGCTAAAAACAAATGGAATAAATCTACACTATCAAAATTACTTACAGAGTTTACTGACTCATATAACTTAATGGACATTAACACATATGCTGAACAAGATTCATTGATATTTATACATTACTCACATAGATATAACACCTTTTCCATAATAGATTCAGTGTATATAACAAAAGATCTTACCACAAAAATAAGCAAAGTCAAAACAATCAACCGCCCATTCTTACACCATAATGAAATAACTTTTGAAATAAATTTTAACTTTAAGAAAAAAACTTACAATCATAAGAATTCTAGGCTATATAGCAAACCTTAAAGAGTTTAAACAACAGTATACTGCAGAGATGCAAACATTTCTAGATTTAAACCTCAGAGATGCGGTAGCAGACATATATATATGGGATGCAATGAAAGCATATTTATATGGGAAGACGGTAGCCTGGTATAAAAATGAACAAAAGCATTGGAATAAAGAACTGGCAGAACTATAAATTAAAATAGACAAAATGAAATTAGATATTTATAAAAGCAACTTAGCTTCAGAAAAAGAATTAGAAGACCTCAATAAAATACTTAGAGATATACTGAACCATAAAACTAGGATTAATCTAGAGAAGGTCAAACTATGCTCTTTCTCTATGAATCCAAAAAATCAAAGGAGAATAGCTAACAGGACAAAAAGAATGATAAAGCAAAATCAGATAAAAGAAATATACAATATAAACAAAAAAGAAAAGTATCAGACTTAGAAGGAATTCTGGAAGCCTTTAGAGTGTATTTTAATAAACTCAATAGTCAAGAAAATAAAGCAGAATTAAATGAAGCACTTGGAAAATTCTTTAAGGAAAATATAAGACTATCAGATGAACACAGAAAAATAATAGATAAAGATATAACTATGACAGAAATTGAAGTGCAAATCAAGAAAATAAAATTAAACAAAGCCCCAGGTAATGATAATATGACACCGGAGATTATCTAATAATGCATTAAATCTATTACTGTGTTCACATCAGTTAAAGACGGTAATAAATGCCCTCCTTCTTGGAAATACACTCAAGTATCACCAATTTTGAAACAAGATAAAAAACCTGATGAGTGTAATTTATTAAATATAGATTATAAAATAACAAATCCAAACCCAAATGAGGCAGAGATTAAGCACAACATGATAAAATCCACCAGTTTAATAACAAAAAGTTGTGAGCGCCTTCGCAACTGTCAATATTGCTTCATCAAAGACCCATCAAGTAAGAACAGTTTAAATACACACTTCACAAGCAAAGTAACCAATAGGAAGCAGGAAAAAATACCCTCCCTCACATTAATAAACTAATTAACAACTAATTAACAATTAAAGATGCAGTTCTCATATAAAATAACACTACATGTTAAAAACTATTAATTATCATTTCAGTTTCTTAGACTTCAGGACGGGTTTAAGAAGGACAGAATCATTCAAACCCAGACCTCTATGACCCCCTAACCTCAGAATCTACTAAAGTTCCATACATTCTGTCTGGTTTACATGGTCCCCCAACCTACTATTTATATCTTGGACATGAAGTACTTGAAACAAAATTGTGTGCTGCTCATCAGTTTACATAGTGTGTTTGGCTAGAGCACTATAGCCCAAGCCCCTCCTTGTACAGTACATGTGATCCCTAATGTGTTCCTTGAGGTGACGATTCGTCTTGCCTACATAGAAATTAAAACATAACCTGCAATGGGCTACATAGATCACATTAGAAGTGTTAACTTACAGTCTGCACTAATCCTTAACTGCCATAGGGGCCCTGTCCCAGGATGTTTAAAAAACCTTGATTCATCTATGCATGCTCAATATGCACAGTTACCACATTTCCACGTACCATATAGAATACCTTCCACACTTCTTGCTTTTCTAGGGGAGCAAAGTTGTTGTTTTACATTCTTCCTATTCTAATGAACAAACTGAGGTTGTGGGCCTACATATCATGCACAAAGGACATTACCATGGGGATCTGAGTGGTTCCATCCCTACTTATTATTCTTTCCTGTGCAGGGGTACAGTTGGAGAAATATGGCTTGGCTCCCCCATACTTCTCTTTTGCTACCCTCAAATAAGCCAAATCAATCTCTTGTGGGTTATAACCCCTAACCAAAAAATCATCCCCTAACAAATACTGTTGTTCCCAGTCCACCATAACTAGGTTTGCATATGTGCTGGCACAGCAAGTGCCCATTGCCACTCCCGCTACTTGCCAGTAGCACACATCATTAAACATGAACAAATTATGCTCCAACACAATTTCTAGTAGCATACATAAAAAATATATATGCTGTAATGATAATTTGCCATACTTAGATAAAACAGATCTCACCATCCTAATACCCTGTTGATTTGGTATCCAGGTAAAGAGTGAAACTACATCTAACCTAACCAGTATTTCTATTTCCACTTGAGCTGATTCCTTCATAGCTTTATACAAGTCACCCAAAAATGCTTGGTGTCCTTAAGTACAGTAGAGTACTCATGCAGCACTTCTCTCAATTTACTGTCCAAGTAAACAGAAATAGGCTCAGTGAGCCATCCTGCCCCTGCTACTATCGGTCTAAATTTCGGGCATGTAGGATTATTAGGAATCTTGGGGAGACCATGCAACCGTGGAATCAGTGGTTTCTGTACGATAGAAAACTGAAACAATTCATTAGTGATCAACCCCATACATAAGCATCCATGTAGGGCATCAGATATGTACCTGCCCATCTTGTCCATAATGTCTAATTGCACAGCTTTATAGACTATCAGATCAGATAACATGTCAGTCATCCCCTGATAATAAAACAGAGAATTCAACACAACAAAAGGGCACCCTTTGTCAGAGGGCCGAATATTGTTAAGGGGCAGGCCATGAGGGTTTACCCACCTCTGCTGTGAGGAGTTGGATTATGATGAAGGGCTCCAGAATTTGAAGGATGATATTGTGGTTCAAGGTTATAGCCCACAAGAGATTGATTTGGCTTATTTGAGGGTAGCAAAAGAGAGGAATGGGAGAGCCAAGCCATATGTCTCCAACTGTACCCCTGCACAGGAAAGAGTAAGGAGTAGGGATGGAACCACTCAGATCCCCATGGTAATGCCCTTTGTGCATGATATAGATAAGTTTAAGGGCATTGTTCAGGTGAATTGGCATATTCTTCTGGTGGATGACAGAACAACTGCATTGGTGGGCCCACAACCTTGGTTTGTTCATAAAAATAGGAAGAATTTGAAACAACAACTTTGCTACCCGAGAAAAGCAAGAAGTGGGGAAGGTATTCTATATGGTACGCGGAACTGTGTTAATTGTGTATATTGTGCATACATAGATGAATCAAAGTTTTTTAAACATCCTGGGACAGGGCACCTATGGCAGTTAAGGATTAGTGCAGACTGTAACACTTCTAATGTGATCTATGTAGCCTATTGCAGGTTATGTTTTTGTTTCTATGAAGGCAAGATGAATTGTCGCCTCAAGGAATGCATTAGGGATCACATGTACTCTACAAGGAGGAGCTTGGACTATAGTGCCTAGCCAAACACACTATGTCAACTGATGAGCAGCACACATTTTTGTTTCAAGTACTTCATGTCCAAGATATAAATAGTAGGTTGGGGGACCATGTAAAACAGACAGAATGTGCGGAACTTCAGTGGATTCTGAGGTTAGGGGCTCATAGGGGGTTGGGTTTGAATGATTCTGTCCCTCTTAAACCTGTCCTGAAGTCCAAGAAACTGAAGTGAGAATTATTAATAGGTTTTAACATGTAGTGTTTTTTTATATGACAACTGCATCTTTAATTGTTAATCAGTTGTTAATTAGTATTTTATTAATGTGAGGGAGGGAATTTTTTCCTGCTTCCTATTGGTTACTTTGCTTGTGAAGTGTGTATTTAAACTGTTCTTACTTGATGTGTCTTTGTCTGATGAAGCAATGTTGACAATTGCGAAAGCACTCACAACTTTTTGTTATTAAACTTGTGGATTTTATCATGTTGTGCTTACTCTCTGCCTCATTTGGGTTTGGATTTGTTATTTCTACTGTTGTTTACCTTGCAAGCAATTTTCGTACCTATCTTTAAGAATAAGGGGTGATGTGCAGAGCTGTAGTAACTACAGAGGGATAAAATTGATCAGTCACAGCTTGAAGTTATGGGAAAGAGTAGTGGAAGCTAGGTTAAGAAGGGAGGTGATGTTTAGTGATCAGCAGTATGGTTTCATGCCAGGAAAGAGCACTACAGAAGCAATATTTGCTCTGAGAGTGTTGTTGGAGAAATACCGAGAAGGTCAGAAGGAGTTGCATTGTGTCTTTATGTACTTAGAGAAAGCATATGACAGAGTTCCTAGAGAGGAGTTGTGGTATTGTATGAGGAAGTCGGGAGTGGCAGAGAAGTATGTAAAAGTGGTACAGGATATGTACGAGGGTAGTGTGACATTGGTGAGGACTGCAGTGGGAGTGACAGATACGTTTAAGATGGAGGTGGGATTACATCAAGGATCAGCTCTGAGCCCTTTCTTATTTGCTGTGGTGATGGACAGGTGATGGACAGGTTGACAGATGAGATCAGACAGGAGGCCCCGTGGACTATGATGTTTGCAGATGACATTCTGATATGTAGTGAGAGTAGGGACCAGGTTGAGGAGACCCTGGAGAGGTGGAGAGGAATGAAGGTCAGCAGGGCTAAAACAGAATATATGTGTGTGTAAATGTGAGGGAGGGTAGAGGAATGATGAGGATGCAGGGAGTAGAGTTGGTAAAGGTGGATGACTTTAAGTACTTGGGATCAACAGTTCAGAGTAATGGTGAGTGTGGAAAAGAGGTGAAGAAGAGAGTACAGGCAGGGTGGAATAGGTGGAGAAGAGTGTCAGAAGTGATTTGTGACAGACGTGTACCAGTAAGAGTGAAAGGGAAGGTCTACAAGAGGGTAGTGAGACCAGCTATGTTATATGGGTTGGAGACGGTAGCATTGACGAAAAGGCAGGAGTCAGAGCTGGATATGGCAGAGTTAAAGATGTTAAGAATTGCACTGGGTGTGACTAGGATGGACAGGATTAGGAATCAGTATATTAGAGGGTCAGCTCAGGTTGGACAGTTTGGAGACAAAGCAAGAGAGGTGAGATTGCATTGGTTTGGACATGTGCTGAGGAGGGATGCTGGGTATATTGGGAAAAGGATGCTAAGGATGGAGCTGCCAGGTAAGAGGAAAAGAGGAAGGCCTAAGATAAGGTTTATGGATGTGGTGAGAGAGGACATGCAGGCGGTTGGTGTGAAAGAGCATGATGCAGAGGACAGGAAGAAATGGAAATGGAAGATCCGCTGTGGCAACCCCTAACGGGAACAGCCGAAAGAAGATGATGATGATGATGTTTACCTCGCAATTTAGGACTGTTTGGGGAAGAATTCCATGTTATAGATTATAAAATATTTATGACAGTTCATGCAAACAGATAGAGAGAGAACAATCAAGCAGGATTAATTAAAAACAGAAATACACATGACAATATAAAGAGAATTTTGTCCCTTATTGATTTTATAAACAAAACAAAAAATAAAATGAATGTCATTTGCTTAGATATTAACAGTGCATTTGAGTCCGTGAATTAGGATTACCTTTGGCTTGCACTGGTGGAGTATGGATTTTTGAAAAATTTTACCTCACTAATAAGGTCTCTTTATGATAAATCTTCAGCATACATAAAAATAGGAACCTGTTTGTTGGAGCCTATTACCATTACAAAAGGTACAAAACAGGGTTGTCCACTTTCTCCTTTGTTATTTGCATTAGTAATAGAACCATTAGCAAATTTCATACATGTAAACCAAAAAAATTCAAGCAATTCAGCTAGATACTGACCTTGAGTTAACGATTCAATTATTTGCAGATGACATTTAATTAATTAGTTAAAAGAAGATAATAACACACTAAAAAAATGGGAAGAAACAAAACAGTTTAAGAAGATTTCTGGACTATTGTTTAATGAGAATAAAACCAACATATTACTAATAAATATGAACAAAAAAGCATTAAATAAAGCATATCATAAATATCTATCGAGAAATGATACAATCAAATACTTAGGAGTTAAAATTACAAATGACATAGATACAACAGTGCAACTAAACTATAAAGAGATTTTGGATAATATCAAAGAACTCATACAAAAATGGAATATGCTATTTTTTACCATGGAGGAAAGACATATATAAATAAAAAGATTATATCCCTGAAAATTCTGTATTTTATACAAGCTTGCTCGCTACCTCCACCTAAATCATATTTAAAACAATTTGAAGGGTTAATAATGAAATTCTTATGGTACTCTAAAAACCTAGAGTTGCCCTAAGACATCATTTTGACAAATGGGAAGAAGGTAGAATAGGCTTACCAGATTTAGGAGGATATATACAACCGTCAGCTTTAAAAATAGTTTCTCTATGGTAAACAAAGAATATACTTCCAAATGGAAACTAGTACATGTAAAAATCTGGTTAAAAACCACTCATGATACAATAAATAAGCTTATGGAAATAGTACCAAATAGTTTACTTAGGTTACTGAAGGAATATATGGCAACTGGGAAACATAAAATTATAAATTATAAATACATTATCAATACCCTAAAGTCTATTATGCACTTTGTAAACAAAAATCCGTATATAAAAGCACTGTCTTTTTTCATATTCCTAATAGCATATACACAAAATAATATTATAACTCAGGACTCAGTAGCAGTTAAAACACTTAGTAAGAATGGTCTAATTTACTGGCATCATTTGATAAACACTAATAAAGTACTAATGATAAAGCAAATTCTTAGTGAGGTCAACCTTGAAAATAACATGTGGTTAACACTGCAGGGATTCAGATAGTTTTAAATCAACAGACAATAATGCAGAAGTCTGTTAGGGAAAAGGTTCCTAGGCTCACAGAGCAGTTAATAACACTGATGGATTTTCCCACAAATGGGAAATGAAGTTTATCAATATTGTACAGATTAGTTAAAGAAACAAGCGTTCATAATAAAATATATGGAAATACTATGAAACAGTTAATGGTAAAATGCCAGATGATAAAGATAAAGAACTAATTCTTACATCTCCAAAACTAACATCTTTATCACTATATTGGCAACTTTTCACATGGCAATTTATGCATAGAACATACTTAACACCACACAAATTAGAACTTGCATATAATAAAGAAAATAAATGTCGCAGGTGTAAATCACAATCAATAGCCAATTGCAAACACATGTTCTATGAATGCCATTTACTTAAACAATATTGGGAAAGTATTAACTATTTGTTACAGGCACTGTTCACTGATAATTTCCAACTTACAAAATCTCTAGTTTTGTTGAATACACCTGTGCTGTCTTGTGTTCCAAGGCAAAAATATGTAATTTTGTGGACTCTCCTTGCTATTGCAAGGAAAAATATTACATAGACCTGGAAAGCTGTAACTCCTCCCAGTTTTAAACGTTTCAAGAACATGGTTTTATTTGTCTCACAGTTGGTATCAAAGCAATCAAGGAAAGAACAGAATGAACTACTTCCTTAAGCATTGCCTGCCAGAAAGTAAATCAAGTGCTGGAAACAGAAGACTAATAAATTATAATCTTATTCAAAGATACATTCAAGAAAATTAAGTTTTTCAAGTATAGACAGCCTATGTAAATAGTTGGTTTTGTAATGTTTGTTTTTGGAATTGTTTCTCCACTTTAAGCTTTGACTATGTAAATATTTCTTTGATATACATACTATATATATGTTTATATTTCTGAAAATCAACAAAAAAGTATTCAGTAACAAAATATTTAACTCAGCCTAAGTCAGTGTAACTGAACAGTTTCAAGATAAAATGTGATATGAAAAGCAGTGCAAAAAAGGAGAGTTTCCTTACCATTACATGCAGCTTTTTAAGGCTAAATACTATAAAATAATACAAATATACTGAATGGGTGATAGAATACATAATAAATAACAATCCTAAGCCACACTACATATAAATTAAGTTTACTAAGCAAACAGTATCCAAATGTATATAAAACAGTACTGACGAAATTGCTCCAAGCAACGTTTCTTCCATATATAAGCAATAAAACAATAAATAATTGATTTAATGTAATGCACAAAATAATTGAATATTCATGCAAAAAACTTAATGTACAGTAAAAATGACATGGCCCCAGTACTGACATGAGCCCTAGTTTTATCTTAACTGTACTTTAAGAACTACAAGGAAAATGAAATGCACAAGCCTCCAGGATGGACAGTATGATGTTTTCTTCTAACTATCATGCCTCTAAGATATTATATGCTTCTTAAAAGAAAAGGAGGATTGCCAAAAACTGTAAACTTGGAATCAGAACATTTACCTGCATTAACTCAAGAAGCCTTAAAACTACAGAAGTTAATGGACTGGAGTTACATACATCCTTAAATGCTTTTCTATTCTAGTTTTTCTGGTTTTTTTTTGTTTGTTTGTTTGTTTCGTTGTGTGTGTTTGTTTTTATCCATTCAAAAGGAACAGCAATCAGAGCAATTTCTCATTCTCAAAACTTTTCAATTACAAAACAAAAAACACATAGCAACTGCTTAAACACCCATAAGAACTTAATTGTGTTACAAGCACTTTCATCCCAAAATTACAATGTAATTCAACAAACATGCAAAGAACCCAATTCAAAGTTTATGTTTAAAAACAGAATCATCAGTGTTTTTGTTAAATTTCTCATGGAGTCAAAGGTTTGACTGGCTGCGCTTATCCTGTGCAGCCTTCATTGAGTTGTATCTCAGAAAGACACAGGCAAAGCTAAAATAATCCAGAAAAGTTGTACACTTAGTAGCATAATATATCATCTCTTTTATACCAGAAATGTCCATTTCTTCTGTGCTTCTAAGTGTACATTGACATGCACCCTGAGATAACTCTTTCCCAAGCTTCAATGAAATTTTTCTCCTATGTTCTTTTAGTCTAGCTATACCATTACACACAGTTCAAGTCCTGAAACATCAGTGATATTTCTATGAGCCTCTATACTTATCAAGAGGCAATGGACTTTATTATTCAATTTGTCTTCTTGATCTGTACTTTGAATTTATTCTCTAAAATAGACAATAATTTACTCTAAAAATGATGAGACCAAGGCAGGTTATTTTTTGTACCAAATAAAACATAACATATACAGTGAGATGCCTGTAAATGAGATTTCAGAAAATCATCTATAGGATGAATTGTACACAGATAAAGATTAAAGTTACCAAACACAGAACTGGATAGGACACATTCCTTCATAACCACAACAGAAGTCCTTTTATTATCCAACCTAATTTCCAATGACAAATAACTAGAAAGGGAAATGTAATAGAATGGGAAGAGGCCAATAATTTATTTGTACTGCAGGTTAGAGGTCGCCTTTTCTATCAAGGATTGATATCAGAGTATAGGCAAAGAGAAATAAACATGGGGATCCTAAATGAAAGACCAGCACTGGTAGAGTTTAATAGAATCTAGAACAGAAGCTGCCATTAAAGAAGGAATAATTAGTAAAGCATATAAAATACTGCATGATAATTATAAGAATCAATCAGAGTAGCTTAGGAAGGAGTGGGAAGAGAGATTGGATAAGCAATTCACAAAGATACAATGGGGGAGATATATGTATATCTCCCAAATATGCAACAAAGTCTAGAAGATTTAGGATCTTTGCCTGGAAGTGCTTACACAGGTATTGTTATACCCCCAGTAGACTCCAAAGAATTTTTCCTCAGGTAGATAGCAAATGTTGGAGGTGTGACAGGCAAGAAAGAGGTGGCTGAGAACATGTTTTTGGAAGTGTGATGAGCAGGCAGAGTTTTGGGATTCCATGCAGAGTGCTCTGTCGGAGATGCTGGATGGGTGGATTGGACTGACTGGGGAGATGATTTTTTTTGAGTTATGCTACAGAATCGGAATTGCCTAGACATAGTAAAGCCTTGCTGAGTCTAATCATGGTGGCTGCCAAAAAAGCAATTACTAGAAAATGGAAATCAGAGTCTAGACCAACTTTACTAGAAGTAGTGAAATGACAGAGATAAAACAACTGGAACTGGAATCTTCAGAAAAGGGAAGGAGAAAACTACATATGAAAAAATGAGAATTGTGGGAGGAATGTATGCAGAGCAGGAACGAGGTTTAAAAGGCAGGATATGAATGAACTATATAATGCTTAACTGACAATGACTGGATAGTTTATAAGTGATGTATAATGTTGACAATTACAGTTTCAGTGGTGGCTGATGTAAACTGTTTGCAGCTAAAGTGATATCATTGTGTTTGTCATTCATTTATATAAATGTAAGATTGCCTTTGTCATATGTGTAAATTTAATAAAGATGTTTGAAAAAATAATTTCCAGTGGAATATCATCAAGGTCTAAAGAGGTAATCACTCCATTATACTCTGCATTGATCAAGACAGTTACTGAGTAGAATGACCCCTCTGGGGTATATCTCAAGAATATCAAACAATTGGCAAAACTCCAGAGGTTCCTAACAAAAAAGATCACAGCCCTATTCATACTGGCACACATTTATTTGGGTGCTACAGATCACTGTTTGCACTGTTTTGATCTAAAAGTTAAAAGATTCCCTCATGGGCAGAAGTAGACTAAAGCTTGTGCCAACTGAATTTCAATGGTCGACTCCAACTACTGAAATATAGGCAGGACATTTTAGTAGAGAGGTAGTACTACAAATGCACAAACATTTCTATATTGTAGAAGTAGAAAAACTCCACGTCAACCTTTTTAGTACTCAAACAGGGACATAATATATATCTCATTATAAAAACAAGACAGGTGAATCCACCATGCAATAAGTAATTACACCTGCCTTGAAACTCGACCAGTGTACTATTATATTTGCTACTATGAAATAGTAGCAACACAGACAATACTTAAAAATTCAAGAAAATCTTAAGGTATGATTACCTAGCAATCAATGACATCTGGGAGTAGCAAGGTAGCAAGTCAAATTAAAGCTCACTACAATGAAAGGGTCACAAGTGTAATTTAGGTGGAAAATGAATGGTTTCTTCCTGTAATGTGTAGTGACCTCAGAGTTAATTATAATTGTTAGGTTATATATGGGGCATAGTTTAGTGGATGGGAAAAACTCTAGTTAGAATGTTAATTTGCCTATACGAATTTGCATTTTTTTATCCTTTCATACTTCTGCACAGCAAATTACTGCTCAACAGCTATAGTTTGGTTCTGCAGATGTACTAGAAGAAAACTGAAGGTTCTATGAGAAAAATTAGTATGTTAAATAAGGTAGTATAGTAATGCATCAGTAAACATATTTCAGTATGAATGCATTATTGAAGGGTAACATAAAATTGTGTTTTTTCACATGACTAAATTCTTAATGAAGAATATGGACAATTGTAAATACTAAGCCTGAACTCTAAGCAGAGGTCATGAGGGGTCACACATCACTTCTGGGAGTAAGCACTGTCCCAGCATGTACCCCACTGCATACTGACCTGCACTGTTTACTGACAGGGAAAGCATAAAGGTACATAAAAACAAACCTGACTAAGATATGGTCACAAGATCTCCAAATAAGGAAGAGCAGTCAGATGTTAGTTGGGTGTGACATGAATAAAAGATGTTTAAAATGCATACACTGGAACTTTAAACAAATAGGAGATTCGTTCTAGCTTACAAAACTAGCTGACCACTAATAACCTACATAAAGTATAGAAGGCACAATGTAAAATAAGTAAATAAATGAAAAGTCAAAGATTAAATAAAAGAAAAACACACCTATGGTCAAGAGCAATAACAAGGCTTTTTACAACTATGCTAAGATGATAAAAAATATGAAAATAATGCAGTATATTTTCCAAAAAAACTAGATATTGTTTTCTTTTCTTTACATATGCTACCACCACAAAGATTATTTTATGTAGGAATGAGGGCTGAAGTAAGGGTGGGGATAAGGCAGCAGCTGCACTGGGGGTGTATTCTTAGGGGGCCATGACTGGCACAGCAGAAGAGGCATCAATCACACCCTATAAGAAGTGTACACAATCACTTAAGCATCTGCAGTTAGGATCTTGGTTGCTTAAAGGACAGTCTGCTTTTGTTCTGGGAAAAATGGGTTCTGGATGGATGGATGGATGGATGGATGGATGGATGGATGGATGGATGGATGGATGATTTGCTAATGTTCCTGGTCATAATTTGTAATGCCACAATGTCTGCATATAGCAGCTTTGTTGATTTGTCCCCACCAACCTGTTTGCTGATTTAGTCTATCACTAGTATGAACAGGAGTGGGCTGAGAGCTAAACACTTATGCACACCCACTGGAAACTCCTTTAAGAGTCTGAACATTGTTCATACATGTGTTATTCAGTCCTTGTATATAACCTGTACTATTTCTACCAATGCTTCCAAGACTTTGAACCATGGCTGGACTGCCTAAATAAGTTTCTTGGAACCCTGTCATATGTCTTTAATGTGTCTTGGAATACAAACTCAGGCTTTCTCCTCATATCCAGCTTCTTCTCCACTATCTTCAGAGAAAGAACAGTTCTGCCACCAATCCTGCTACAAACTTGAAATTTGAAAACTTTTACTAAAAATAAAACAATGATAAAATAAAACACACTGGCTCATAACCCGGATAAGCGCTTTTGGTGTAATACCTTTTTTTCAAATCCTAAATGTTAGCCAGTAAAACTTCCTGTTAAATACCTTCATTCTCTTGTATTCACTCATTCAAAGATACTTAGTAGCCATAGCAACATATACACCCTTTCAATTAAGTTATTTAGTGTGCTGAAGAGGTTTTCCTTTTAGTGCAGGTTTTAAAGGAACAAATGCATTCAGACCTGGTGGCTGATCTGAACGCAAGTTCGTTATCCACTTCATTTCTTCAATTTCTGTTTGATTTACTAAATCACCACCTCTTAATGTTTCATGGAGCCTAGTTAGTGTCATAAACTTAAAAGAATGGCTACCGTTTGCACTAATATGCATATAAAGTGCATTACTAGTAACATTATTTCTTATGTCGGATAAATGTTTTAGAATACGTTCTTTAAACATTTGGTTTGTTTTTCCTATGTAGTATGCCTTGCAATGACTGCAGGTTGCTACATATATGATGATCTTACTCCGACAATTTGCAAATCCTTCAAATTTATAGTTTTTCTTAGTTAAGGGATATGTAAAGATATTCGAGTTGCTAATGTAAGAACATGCCTTGCAACTTCCAAATCTGAACATACCAACTCTCCTACTCATTTGAAAGCTCCTATTTTCGGAGATGGCTTCAGTTTCTGTTTTATAACATAGCAGTCTTTTTAGATTTTTCCTGTTTTTAAAAGAAAAACTGGGTTGATCTCCAAAAATTTCTCTAATTTTATTGTCAGATGTTAACACTGGCCAAAATTTCTTAATGATGTTACGAATATCAAAATTGTCAGTACTATATGTTAGCTGACATCTCAAGTTAGACTTTGGCCCTTTTTGTTTGGCCTTAATTATTATTCCTTGGTCTGAAAAATAAGGTCTTGTTATTTGAAATCATTATTCCAAAGTAGTTGCTTCATTAGTTTATATTCCTTTGATTGTATATCCCCTCTTGGCAAAGTCATTAATGAGTTTAGTTTGCTCTTCCATATAGTCATTATCCCTCGTACAAAGTTTAGATACTCAATTTAATTGATTGGTCACTATATTATCAAGGACATATCTAGGATCCATAATGGTATTGTGTAACAGATGATTATGCCATACAGGTTTTCTGTACATTCTACTATTGATACATCCTGTATCATCTAACATCAACTTAACATCCAAAAATTCTATCTCCATATTAGAGGAGGTCATTTTGAATTTCAAAAATGAAGTTGTGTTGGTCAAAAAACATACAAATTCCTCCAAAGAAGTTGTCACCTTCCCATAGAAGAAAAATATCATCCACGAATCGATTGTAGAAAATTGTATTATTGTTCCATTTGTTATTAACATCCACTTTCCATAACTCTTCCCATCTTGCCAGGACCAAGTTAGCATAGCTATTTGCGCATGGGGTTCCCATTGCTACTCCTGATTTCTGCAGATAATAGACACTACCATATAGAAATACGTTATTATATAAAACCAGTTCTATGAGACTGCATATTAGGTGGATATCAATAGTTGTTTCCTGTTTCACACCAAAGACTCTGATGGCTTCAATTCCCCATTCATTAGGTATGGAAGTGAATAAACTGTTCACAACCAAGGTTACTAATAGTAAATCCTTAGAGATGTTCATCTGTTGTATTTTCTTGTACAGTCTATTCAAGAATTCAAGTTGAGTCATTAATCACTGCAGATGCATGGGGTAGCAATTTATTTAACTCCCCTTCTATAAAAATAGAAAGGGGTTCAGTAGTCCATCCTTTTCCTGAAACAATAGGCTGCATAGGAGGGTCATGTAGATTCTTATGTATGAAGAGCCACAAGTAACTTAAAACACTTGCTGTAAAACTTATATAGCTTAACACAATTTTATTAGCGTTTTCGGAAGTGTTGATACGTTTCCTTCTTCAGATAAAAAACCAACACAACCTCAACCATCAACCCATAACATTTTAAACCATAAATATATCATGTGATATCATAATCACATGCAACTGTTTGTGTCTAATTAACTAATTGCATTCTATATTAGTGTTAATAATGTTTTAAACACTACATTATAAGTGCACTATAATAATTTATACTAGTTTACATTCAACATAATAAAAATGCAAAACTGCATTATAAAATGAGCATTTAAAACACATAAAAAATGCATTAAAAATGAAAACAGTACAAAACAGTACCTTATAAACCTTTTAAACTAAATAATTAAAATAAATAATTAAAATGGATAAGCTATACAAATATCCTTAGGTGCTGCAGGACTAAATAATTGCAAAATAATAAGTACTAGTAGGTTAAACTTGAAACTACAAAAGCTGAGCTAACCCAACATATTCAAAGTACTCATATGATGTCCATAAGTGGGTCACTAACTAAATAAACTCACTTAAAAGTATACATTGTGAAACAATATATACTATATAATACATTATATAAATAATATAATGTATTATTTAATTTTTACTTAATTAATTATCTTTTTAGAGCCAACTTTTTTAAAATGCATGCAATAGAAAGCTGTTTGTTAAGACCTGGAAAAAAAGAGGCCGCTGTTCTAATCTGCCAGCACAATTCCTCAACCTCCAACTGGGTTTGCCAGGGTCCTATATAAGGGGTGCGAGTATTCTGCATGCCGACATATGGGGATAGCCACCCCATACTATTACGAAAATGGCAAGACCTAAACATAGGTTTAGGATTCAATTACATTAGACTGCTTTTAGACTATTTCGCTCCCTTGGAGACGGAGCTTAGAAGCAAGGTAGACTCACAGCAACGCCACCTCAATGAGTCTTACAAAACAGACTATTTTCAACAGAGACTAGACAATATACGATCACAGGTGCATCTGTTCAGTGAAAGGCTCAGGCAAACAAAACAAAGAAAGCTGATTAGAGATTCCAACGATTTTGCTAATGGACAGATATTTGTTTGGCCAAGGACTGTACATTCCTCGGCTATGGTAGAAGGTGGGACTCCTTTCAATACCACTACCACACATTCTACAACTGTAGAAGTAAATAATGCACCTTGCAGTTTGAATGCACATAACTCCCATCCCATTGTTATTTCGTCACCCTCTGCATTGAATAGCAGCTCCTCAGGAGACAACCCTGTTAATAACACTCCTCTTCCTAACCAACAAGCTGACAAAAATCATATAACATCTGGGGCTAGACCTAAAGACACAGCTAGCACGTCTACTCATTTTTTACCGTTCCCCGTCAAACAACAAACGGCATGGAGAGGCCGCTCCAACAGCAGGGGGCCCCGCAAGAGGAAGGGTTCGGAAGAAAAGTATGGACAGACGAGAAAACAAAGGAACTAAACAATCTAGTCTGTAATTTGTCAGACTTTCCATTGTCAGACTCTACCTTTACACTCCTCAACAAAGGGTTAAATTTTATACCCTCTCAACTCAGTTGTCTAAATGAGACTTTGGTAGATCTCAGATTATTCTGTCGAAATGTGGCTTTAAAGTTATTTTTTAAAGATAATACTGCTATACAAACAGACACTATCAGAGAGTTCTTTAAACGTAAAAGTAACTATATGCCACCCATTCCACATGACTTGGAATGTTTTTCCAAACTATGTGAAAAAGACATCTATGAGTATTATGCTAAAAATCAGAAAAGATGTAAGTTTTTTAACTTGACAGAAGAAGAGCATAGATCACTTAAACATTTGAAATGTGACCCAACAATAACTATCAAACCTGCAGATAAAGGCGGGGCAGTAGTTTTGCTTAACACCACCGAATATGTTACCACCATGACATCTATGCTTGCAGACACTGATACATATTCTTTAGTATCTAAAGCCTTTGTTGATAACACCATTAGGAGAATACAGGCAGATTTATATGACCTGTTACTTTGTGGGCAAATTAGCTGTGAGATCTATGAGTATTTCATGATCGAACATCCCACGATACCGATTATAAAAGGCCTACCCAAAATACACAAAAATGTCACACCTGTACCGATGAGACCTATAGTAGCCAGTGAGAGATGGTGCACATACACAATTTCTTCCTTCTTGGAATGTATGCTGAGACCGATAGTGAATGGAATTCCCAATATATTATCAGACTCTTATCAGTTGATTGAATTCTTAAGGGACTTCAAACTTGATAAAGATGTTTCCAACTATTTGCTAGTAACATTGGATGTAGTTAACCTATTTACAAGCATACCAAATGAGTTAGGTCAGCAAGCTATAAATGATCTACTACTCAGCAGATCCCAATATACCAACAACAGACAGACATTGGTTAACTATCTACTTGAGATAGTACTTAATAACAACATTTTTATGTTTAAAGATGAATTTTATTTACAGAAGTGGGGGGTTGCCATGGGCACCCCCTGCGCCAACAGTTATGCAAACCTAGTAGTTTATGAGTGGGAATGCAATCATCTATTCAACCACACTCTGTTCAGTCATGTTAAACTCTACAAAAGGTTTGTAGACGATGTACTCCTTGTATGGGAAGGCAGTCACAATGACTGCATTAAATTTGTAAGAGACGTAGAAATCATGAGTCCTTTTCTCAGGTTTACAGTTGAAACCTCGAGCTCTGAGACAAACTTTTTAGACCTAACTCTAAAGTTCAACACAGATAGAGGCATCAGTACGTCACTTTACAGGAAACCAACTTGGAAGAACTCCCTTTTAAAATTTGAGAGCATGCATCCTAGGCACACCTTTTCAGGTATCATCACAAGTCAGCTGCATAGAATATCTAAAATTTGCACTAATGAAACTGACTGTTTGAGAGAAGTTGCCTTGTTAGAACAGCTACTAACAGACAGAGGTTATAACAACAATCTGATCAGGGATTGTAAACAGAAGGCACTAGGTCTACCGTCCAGCAAGCATATTTCAACACATAGCTATTATCGATTTTTTCATCACACAAATAGAAAGCAAGACAATTCAGGAAAAATATCTTTTTTGTTGAAATATACGAGTGATGTTTCAAACTTCCAGAAATTAATTAAGAAACATTGGAATATACTGAATATGGACCCATACACCACACAGATAGTTGGTACACATCCCACTTTCAGCTACAGAAACTGTAATAATCTTAAACAGATTTTATGTATAGATAAATATAATCATGTTGACAAAGATACAATTCCATCCAAAAGAGGGACATTCCCTTGTGGAAAATGTCACATGTGCCCACATATTTCCAAGGAACAAACTTTTGAACACCCTCATGGATTATATGTTTTTCATCCAAATCACTGTTACAATTGTGATAGCACAAATTTGGTGTACCTAGCCACATGTGAATGCTGTCCAGCATTCTATGTGGGTCTCACGAAAAGGAGACTCAGGGACAGACTATATAACCATCTTTACGATATTAGGAAGAAGAATGAACAAAATGCACTTGCAAAGCATATTAATGAATTTAATTCACATTACTTTACGTTTAAAGTACTGCAAGTAATGAGAGATAATGCCAGAGGAGGAGACAATATTAATAACTTAGCATGTTTAGAATTAAAATGGATACTTTTGCTGAAAGCACAAGCTGACCCTGGGATAAATCAATATTCATCCATAAAACCTATTCTAAATAACAGACCTCTATAACAAGACATTTGAATCTAATGTTATTTCAAGTAGCGTCAGATAGTGAATACACCCTTTGAGTTACATTGCTACCATTTTCACACACACTTATATTAGTGTTGCACATACTGATGCCTCTGATTGTTTTATGTATCTACTTATATTGTTTACTCTAGATGTCTCCAAATAAGAGTTATTTTTTGTTTTTTTTGAGCCTTGTTCTGTAACAATTAGACATGCTTTAGTTAGTCTATACATTTTTTTGACTCCATGTCGATACTATACATGCTGTCCTCTCCTGTTAAGATTTTTTTGACAGGCTGGATTTTCTTGACAGGCTGGATTGTTTAAAGATTGTTTAAAGATTATATATGAGCATGCTACACTAAGCAATATATCAGGAATACAACCTATTAAATCTGGCATAAGGCCGGTATGATAGAGACATCATTTATAAGAGTAACAAAAAATTTTTAAAATTCCTTACATTTCATGTTTTGTTGTCACGGACTGATTTTTTTCTTAGAAACTCCTTGCGTGCTACAGATATATCATAACTATAGCTTCTAGATATAACTTACAGACGTTTTAGCTTGGGGCCTCTTGTTTATATTTACGTTGTAGTAAGTTAAATAGACTGTATTATATAGACTTGAGAGTCAGCGTTAATAACAGTTTTTGCGACCGTCTTTACTATCGCTAAATGTTCTTGCACAATGACCTGCTATGCCATTTGCACTATACTTGTATTACATTCACGAAGTATCTTATTGATTGTTGTGTCATCTAGAATGAAATCTTGTTGGTCAATATTCATTGTATATGAAGACATTGCAGTTGTTTTAGTTAGGGACGGGAATGAAGTACGGCTACATTTCAGAACTGCTATTGAAAATGTTATATGGTTTTTACATCAGTTATCGTGCAGGATCTTAATAATGACAGCTAGTCATAATGTTTTATGTTCTTTTTTCTTATGTCCTATATGTTTTATGCATTTAAATATTAAGAACATTTTGAGTATTATAAGTTTTTAACTTTGCAAGCGCTAAAAGTCCCGGTGATTGCTTGATTGTTTAATTGAATGAGATAACAAGCCCGCCAAAAATGTTTCCTGTGTATATAAATACGTTTTAAATGTATGTGTAGTTGTTTATCTGAAGAAGCATAGCTTGGCTATGCGAAAGCGCTCATCCATTCTATTATATTAAATACATTTTATCTTTTGCTACAAACGGAGGTTCTATTTATTCGTGGTGATTCCTTCTGTTTTCTTGATTTTAGTGTTAATAATGTTTTAAACACTACATTATAAGTGCATTATAATAATTTATACTAGTTTACATTCAACATAATAAAAATGCAAAACTGCATTATAAAATGAGCATTTAAAACACATAAAAAATGCATTAAAAATGAAAACAGTACAAAACAGTACCTTATAAACCTTTTAAACTCATCATTCTCTTTCGGCTTTTCCCGTTAGGGGTCGCCACAGCGGATCATCTCTTTCCATTTCTTCCTATCCTCTGCATCTTGCTCTGTCACACCAACCGCCTGCATGTCCTCTCTCACCACGTCCATAAACCTTATCTTAGGCCTTCCTCTATTCCTCTTACCTGGCAGCTCCATCCTTAGCATCTTTTTCCCAATATACCCATCATCCCTCCTCAGCACATGTCCAAACCAACGCAATCTCGCCTCTCTTGCTTTGTCTCCAAACTGTCCAACATGAGCTGACCCTCTAATATACCGATTCCTAATCCTATCCATCCTAGTCACACCGATTGCAAATCTTAACATCTTTAACTCTGCCACATCCAGCTCTGACTCCTGCCTTTTTGTCAATGCCACTGTCTCCAACCCATATAACATAGCTGGTCTCACTACACTCTTGTAGACCTTCCTTTCACTCTTACGGATACCCGTCTGTCACAAATCACTCCTGACACTCTTCTCCACCCATTCCACCCTGCCTGTACTCTCTTCTTCACCTCTCTTCCACATTCACCATTACTCTGAACTGTTGATCCCAAGTACTTAAACTCGTCCACCTTTACCAACTCTACTCCCTGCATCCTCACCATTCCTCTACCCTCCCTCTCATTTACACACATATATTCTGTCTTAGCCCTGCTGACCCTCATTCCTCTGCTCTCTAGAGCATATCTCCACCTCTCCAGAGTCTCCTCAACCTGATTCCTACTCTCACTACAGATCACAATGTCATCTGCAAACATCATAGTCCACGGGCCTCCTGTCTGATCTCATCTGTCAACCTGTCCATCACCACTGCAAATAAGAAAGGACTCAGAGCTGATCCTTGATGTAATCCCACCTCCACCTTAAACGGATCTGTCACTCCCACTGCAGTCCTCACCACTGTCATACTACCCTCGTACATATCCTGTACCACTCTTACGCACTTCTCTGCCACTCCCGACTTCCTCATACAATACCACAACTCTTCTCTAGGCACCCTGTCATATGCTTTCTCCAAGTCTACAAAGACACAGTGCAACTCCTTCTGACCTTCTCTGTATTTCTCCATCAACACTCTCAGAGCAAACATTGCATCTGTAGTGCTCTTTCCTGGCATGAAACCATACTGCTGATCACTAATCATCAAGATCCTTCTTAACCTTGCTTCCACTACTCTTTCCCATAACTTCAAGCTGTGACTAATCAGTTTTATCCCTCTGTAGTTACTGCAGCTCTGCACATCACCCTTATTCTTAAAGATAGGCACCAAAACACTTTTTCTCCACTCCTCAGGCATCCTCTGACTTTCCAAAATTTCATTAAACAATCTAGTTAGAAATTCCACTGCCATTTCTCCTAAGCACCTCCATGCTTCCATTGGTATGTCATCTGGGCCAACAGCCTTTCCATTCTTCATCCTCTTCATAGCTGCCCTTACTTCCTCCTTGCTAATCTGTTTCACTTCCTGATTCACTATCCCCACATCATCCAACCTTCTCTCTCTCTCATTCTCTTCATTCATCAGCCTCTCAAAATACTCTTTCCATCTACTCAACACACTCTCCTCTCTTGTGAGTACCTTTCCCTCACTATCCTTTATCACCCTTACATGCTGCACATCTTTCCCAGCTCTGTCCCTCTGTCTAGCTAATCGGTACAGGTCCTTTTCTCCCTCTTTAGTGTCCAATCTCTCGTACAACTCTATTATAAACCTTTTAAACTAAATAATTAAAATAAATAATTAAAATGGATAAGCTATACAAATATCCTTAGGTGCTGCAGGACTAAATAATTGCAAAATAATAAGTACTAGTAGGTTAAACTTGAAACTACAAAAGCTGAGCTAACCCAACATATTCAAAGTACTCATATGATGTCCATAAGTGGGTCACTAACTAAATAAACTCACTTAAAAGTATACATTGTGAAACAATATATACTATATAATACATTATATAAATAATATAATGTATTATTTAATTTTTACTTAATTAATTATCTTTTTAGAGCCAACTTTTTTAAAATGCATGCAATAGAAAGCTGTTTGTTAAGACCTGGAAAAAAAGAGGCCGCCGTTCTAATCTGCCAGCACAATTCCTCAACCTCCAACTGGGTTTGCCAGGGTCCTATATAAGGGGTATCTTCAACCTGTTTGAGTACAGTAAACTTGAACTGATGGCTAGGGTGCTCTATAATGTGGTTAGCCAACGCGTTATTAATATCCCTCCTTGAGATAGCATAGGAGTGCTCGTAAATACGCTGTTTTAATTTGCGTTCGGTCTTACCTATATAAAACGCGTGGCATATTGTACATGTTGCCACATAAACAATTGCTTTACTATTGCAGTTGTATTTACCCCTAACTTTATATTCAGTTCCGTTAACCGTGACTACCGCTCCCTCATTTATGAACTTACATTGTGCACAACTGCCACATTTCCCCATGCCTGACCCTGAAAATCTCAGCCTAGGTTTACCAGTTTCCAAGAGGGTCTTTAAATTGACACCTCTTCTGAAAGTAATAGCTGGTGGGGCACAAGAAAGATTCTGAATCTTCTTATCATTTAATAACAATTTCCAATTTTTGCATAGTATCTCCCTAATAAAATGATGGTCTATAGAAAAGGTACACAAAAACCTAGGATTATTGTTAGATTGACTTAAACTAGGTCATTGTGGTTCATTACCTCTTTCCTCACATGTCGGGTAAATCACCGAACCAGCCCTTAAGATAGGGTTAAAATACCCTATAAGGCGTTTTTGTTTAACTTCTTCCCTGATCCCTCTTATTAGCTCATTTGGGTAACCCCTATTGTAGAACATATTAGAAAGTTTCTTACATTCCTCGTTAAAATCATTGTCATCTGTTACCATTCTAGCAGCCCGCACCATCTGTCCTTTGACGACTGCTTTCTTTTGATGGTGCGGGTGGCAACTAGAGTAATGTAGGAAACCATTCGAATAAGTTGGTTTCCGATAAACATTGCTCTTAAATCTAAAATTGAGATTGTCCTTATACAATAAGATGTCCAAAAAGCTAATGTGAGTGTGACTGAATTCAAAAGTGAACTCCAAGAAATTTGTGAGTCTAGAAATAGATCTAATAAAATAGGGAATCTGCTCTGGGCTATCCTTCCAAAGAAAAAACATGTCGTCCTGGTACCTAGTGTACCAGGCGACATTTGTGTGGAACATAGGGTCCTTAAATAATAGTGAATTCTCCCATTGGGCTAAGACGCAGTTGGCATATGCTCCACCGCAGGGTGAACCCATGGCTACCCCTGATGTTTGCATAAAGGTACGACCTTCAAACCTAAAAAAGTTAGAAGAGAGAATCAACTCTAATAATGCCTCTACCAAATAAATAACATTGTCATTAACTTTTCTAGCCAACATGAATTCCCTAGTCCACTCCAGTCCAATGTTGTGTGGGATCACAGTATATAAGTCCTTTATATCAACTGTAAGTAACACATATGCTGGATCAAATGGGATTTGATTGATGCTACTCAAAAAATTCCAGGAATCCTTGCAAATGTGTACTTCTTTTGCTAGCAGAGGTTTGAGTAGACTATCCACATAGGTAGCACAAGCACTCGTAATGGATCCCCTCCCATCAACAATAGGTCTAAACGGAGGATCTAGAGTGGACTTGTGAATTTTAGGCACCCCGAAAAACACCGGTAGCCTCGGTGACGTCATGGTTAGATAATGGTATAAATCAATGTCAACATAGCCTTCTAAGAATAGATCTTCTAAAATACTCCTAATCTTCCCATAGGCTATGTTAATCTCATTGATACTTATCTCTTGATATGGTCCTAACTCCAAATGTGCTAAAATTTTTGCCACATATTCATGATGGTCCATGAAAATGAGCCCGTTCCCTTTATCGGGTTTCATAACCCTGATATTACATTCCTTCAAGGTACGAACCAAATCCCTATCCTCCTCAGTTACATTAGGTCTAACCCCTTTAATGTGTGGCCGACTGGCAGCTAAATGCCTGAAATCCAATTCACATGCCAAATCATATACCTTGAGGCTCTGTGACAATGGTGGATTAAAAACACTAGCAATCCTAAAAGGTTTCACAAGAGAAGGCATTTTCCCTAATGAAATACGTAGATTTAATTTTTGCATGAACAATTTTAAATCTATAACAGTTTTCACTACGTCAAAGTGTGTGTCCGGGACGAACGTAAGTCCTTTAGAAAAAAAGTCACACATACTTTGCTCGATGTGGAAGGAGGTAAAATTGTAGATTTTAAAGTCTCCTTCTGTGCTATATATTATATTCTGGTTCACTCGAGATAGGGCTACCTCTTCCTCTGATTGCGCTTGTTCTTTGGACTGTTCTGATTCTTGTTGGACCTCAAGTTCCTCTGGTTGAAATTCTGTCCTTGCCGAAAACCCTGAGCTCCCAATGGTTCATCCATGTTGTTGTCATTTATTTGAATATTGTTGTTACCTCCATTGTTGCCATTATTAGTATCATTTCTTTCATTCTGGTTGCTACGACCTTGATTGTTAGAGTGTATTTCACCATTCTGTACATAAGGGGCCCCATTTAAATGGGTGGGAGACAAAGAGCTTGCTTCTTGCCTATTTCCCTGATGCCCATTATCGATACCTCTAACCACGAATTTAGTCTGTGCAACTGGTGGGGGTGGCGGGTAGGCCTTATTATTGGTGTACTGGAACAAGTCTCTATCAATTTTCTTTTTCTTATTATTTGACAACTTTAACATTGTTGCATCAATGCTAGTGAATATACGCATGTATTCATATTTGTATCTAGTAAAATCATGGTTATTTTTAATTTCTTGTTCCAGCTCTTCCAAATCATGCTGGTAACTTTCTATTTGTTGTAAATAATGCCCTATAAGTACTCGCATATAATCAAACCCCTGTTTGTCAAATAATTCTAATAACTGTTTGTGAAAGCTTGAGCCATTAACTAGCCCCACCGGAAACCTCCATTGCCTGAGGCCCTTAGGGACTATGCCTTGTTCCAAACATTCCTCTAAATAAGCTACTTCTACTTGTAGCTTCCTACATTTAAACAGCTTATAATCAAATTCACTAATAGTAATAGTGATATCAGTATTTGTACCTTCTTGTTGCTGCAAAAGTCCTGCTGCATCCTGAACATTAGTCGAAAAGAAATTCTTTTTACACAAAAAACTGTTAAGTGAAGGGATAGAACCATTCCCATCCTGCGTTGCTCCATTCACCTGAGTAACTTGCCTCGGCTGTGCTTCTGCTTGCGGCTGACCTGCTGGGATATTAATGTCCTCCAGTGGGTAACTGCTAGCGTTAACTCCAGGTTCAACGCCAGCTCTCGTACTGTTGCAAACGGGTTGCTGGTTAAGAGATCCTGGATTATGATGTTGTTGTTCCGCACCTACATCTCGCGAAACATTAGCACTAGATCCTTTTAAAATATTATCTAGACCTTCAAAGCGCTGGGTTAAGTAGTCCAACCGCCCCATAATCATCTGGATCATCCCAGCAGGTCAGCCGCAAGCAGAAGGTACAAATACTGATATCGGAAAAAAAGAGGCCGCCGTTCTAATCTGCCAGCACAATTCCTCAACCTCCAACTGGGTTTGCCAGGGTCCTATATAAGGGGTATCTTTAACCTGTTTGAGTGCAGTAAACTTGAACTGATGGCTAGGGTGCTCTATAATGTGGTTAGCCAACGCGTTATTAATATCCCTCCTTGAGATAGCATAGGAGTGCTCGTAAATACACTGTTTTAATTTGTGTTCGGTCTTACCTATATAAAACGCGTGGCATATTGTACATGTTGCCACATAAACAATTGCTTTACTATTGCAGCTGTATTTACCCCTAACTTTATATTCAGTTCCGTTAACCGTGACTACCGCTCCCTCATTTATGAACTTACATTGTGCACAACTGCCACATTTCCCCATGCCTGACCCTGAAAATCTCAGCCTAGGTTTACCAGTTTCCAAGAGGGTCTTTAAATTGACCCCTCTTCTGAAAGTAATAGCTGGTGGGGCACAGGAAAGATTCTGAATCTTCTTATCATTTAATAACAATTTCCAATTTTTGCATAGTATCTCCCTAATAAAATGATGGTCTATAGAAAAGGTACACAAAAACCTAGGATTAATTTTTGAGTCAGGCGGCAGAAGAGGGTATTATTAGTGAAATGACCAAAACCCATCTCACTGTAAGGGACCCACAAAAACAGATTTTGTACCTTTTACCGAAAATCCATAAATCTTTAACCAAGCCTCCAGGTCGACCTATAGTTTCTGGGATTGGTTCCTTGACCGAACCTCTTTCAGCATTTTTGACCCAGTATGTCAAACCCCTTTTGACTCTTATTAGGGCACGATTACAGGATACCACAGAGTTTTTTAATATTTTATCAGAAACACAATTGGAACCTGGGTGGTTGCTTTGCACCCTTGATGTTAAGGCCCTGTATACTAACATCCCCCATTGGGCCAGTCTTGAGGCCCTTCAATTTTGGTTGGAACATGCCAATTTATATTCTGCAGGCTTTAACACATTGCTTCCATGTATGGCAGAACATGTATTAATTAAGAACATTTTTTACTTCCAGGAAGAATGCTATTGGCAAATACAGGGCACGGCCATGGGTGCCTCTTTTGCACCGATTTATGCAGATCTGTTCATGTCATTCTTGGAAGAACAACTTATTTATGACTCTTCACATAATATTTTTTTGGATGACATTTGGCAAAGATATCTGGATGATTGCTGGATGGTATGGCGGGCTGATACAAATTATTTGGATGAGTTTGTTCGATACCTGAACGAAAATAAATGGGGTATTGAATTCACTCTAAACATGGATGTTGATGAAATCAGTTTTCTGGATGTCACTGTTCGGAGGAATGTGGATAATACTCTAAGTACTAGAGTATTCCGCAAATACCCCCAATACAATAGTTTGCTCCATGCCACCAGTTTACATCCTAGCCATACCATCTGCAATATCCCCAAATCTCAATTTCTCCATATGAAGAGAATTAGTTCCACCATGCAGGATTATGATCTGTCACACCAAGATCTTTGTGGCAGGTTCAGAAATAGGGGATACAGGGAATTTCACATCATATCAGCTAGTAATTGGGCCAGTTGTCAGGATAGGGATTCTTTACTGGAATATAAAACCAAAACTAGAGCAGACCCTGCTGAGACCATTAGGTTTGTAACCACCTATGGACGCAACATCAGCACTGTTAGAGATACTATACATACACACTGGAATATTCTATTGGCTAATGATGACTTAAGGACAGTGTTAGGGACCACATGTCAGTTTTCATTCAGGAAGGGTAAAACATTGGGGTCCCACTTTTCCCATTTTAAACGTACTGGCAGTGGGGGTGCTATTTATAACCACTAACAGTATCCGGGGATAATTTGATTGGTATGTTTCCCTGTGGACATTGTTCATTGTGCCGTTATGTTAGTAAACTCAAACAGTTTACCAGCAAAAACACCAGCAAAGTTTATGATATGAAGTTTTTTGGGAACTGTGGGACTGATTGGGTTATCTATCTGGTCACTTGTAAATGTTCATCCTTTTATGTTGGTCAGACATCACGTGCACTTAGAACACGAATGTCTGAACACCGTAGTGATATTCATAACAAGCATGAAACCAATGCATTGTATAGACATTGTATGATACATACTAATGCGGAATTCCATTTCATGATTATTGACAGAATTACTGGGAATAGAAACAATAAACAGGGATGGCACAGTATTCTAAACAAAAAAGAAAAATATTGGATCATTAAGTTGGGGGGGGGTTATTCCCTCCTGGACTTAATGACCACTTGTAATGTTGCATTCTTTATAATATGTTTTATGGGACCTATTTTGTCTAGATTAGGTTTGCACGGTTCTATCTTTTTTATTCTCTATTGGAAATTATATTTATTGTTGCATATTTATATGCATATTATCTTCTTAGACTGGTACTTATTTAATTACAGGCTAACTTTTCTGAACTGTTATTTGTATTTTATGGAAGGAGTGACTTTTGGTGTTGTAGTGGGCAGGGTTATTATTCTATTGGTGCCCCCCCACCAATAGAAAAATAGCCCTGCCCACTTCAGAAAACTACATAGGAAAAAATGGGAATTGTGGGAACAATGCATACAGGGGAGGAATGAAGTTTAAAAGAAGGCAGGATTTAAATGAGCTATGTAATGTTTGAGTGAAAACGACTGGGTAGATTATAAGTGATATATAATGTTTGTAACTGGGAGAGTGTCATTACGGTTTGTGATGTAAAATGTTTGCAACTGGGAAGGATTGTGTCATGTGGTTTGTTTTCATTTATATAAATGTATGATTGCTTATATCATAATTGATGGTTTAATAAAGATGTTTCTTTTAAAAAAGGGGGCAGGAATTGAATAATGTATGTAATGTTGCTTATATTGCTATATATCATATAACCTATGTGAAGTGTAAGTTTGTTAATGTTAATTTGTTAATACAGCTTGATTACGTTTGTAGAAATGTAAATTTGGCTGTGTCACAAATGATAATTCGATAAAGGTGTTAAAAAACACATTGCTCTCATTACCTGCCAATCATCAGTCCCCTCTTGGCCAATTAGCCCATTAGTTGACCATCACTGGGGTGAGAGTCAGCTGGGAGGGACATCATTAAGGCAGCCTTCAGGGGTGTTTCTTTTCCTTAAGCCCTACCCACTGTGCTCCCCCAGAGACAGCCCATGGGTGGGGCATTCAGTTGTCATCAGTGCTGCACTGACCCTCACTTTTATAGTGGACTGATGTCAACAGGATAGTCTGTCCATCCAAAGAAGACACTGCATGGTGGTTTCCACCAGCAAAATGCATTCTGATGTGCATGCGTCCCTGGGCATTCACATCTCCCTCCCCAGTATTGTCTGTCCATCCACAGCAGGCACTTCATGGCAGGTTATCTAATCTCCACTGGCAAAATGCAGCCTAATGAACATGTGAACAATGTGAATATCCACCCCCCCCCCCAACAAAGGCTTGTCCATCCACTGGAGGAACTTAACATGGCAGTTTTCCATAATCTCCACAAACAAAATGCAGTCCAATACACATGTTCCCTTGGGCATTCACACTCCACCCTCACCCCAACACTCACCACCCCACCAGGATGGGCATGGTCATCTCACACTACCTACATGGTGAAGTGCTAGAGCCACTAATCAAAGTTAGGCTCTTAGAGGCATAGTCATGGCTCTGTCCCTCTATGCCATTGCTACAGGCTAAATAAAATCAATTAAAAGTACTGTTTGTTTAATGTATTAAAATTAACAAACCTACATGCATAAGTCTGTAAAGCATATAAAAAACAGAAAAAAATGATCTGCAATGATATTACGTCAACAGTACAGTATTACATGGTATGTTCAATACCTATTTCCTTATGAACAAAGAATCTAATCCTTTATAGATATCTGCCAGTAGAAAATTAATTTCAAATCACTGTAGAATGACATTAAAAAGGAAATAAATCACATATAGCTGTAACTGGCATGTTAGTAATTTAACAGAACTTCTTGCTTTCATTAAGCTTGGCAGCTGTGTTGTTGAAATTAGTATAATAACTGAACTAATTCTTAAAATACTTTTTTTTGTAAATCACAAGTCCCCATAACATCAAGTACTACTAGATCACTGGCTGAGTTAAAGGAAAAAATGAATAGTTCTGTTATTATAGTAGCGTGCTATTTACTAAATGACAGTAATTCTGCAAACCTATAAATACATGATGTTTGTGTTGTTTTCCTCTTCTGTATTACAAGAAAGGCTGGCTATACTGTGATTTACAAAGTATAAAATGTGAGCAATTTGTTCAGCAGTTCCAAGAGCTGATGTACTGAAGGATTCATTTCTGGGTACGTATTTTGTCCGCCTTTTTTCAGACAAGAATGTTTTCTACTGTATTTCATTATCAGTCACATACCACAATGGCAAGTGATTGTGAAATCAATATGAATAAGGGAAAAACTAGACATTTTCAGGTCAAACATGCTCTAAAAACTGAGAAATGGGGCAAGACAGGTAACCTACATTATCACTATGTTCAGCACTTTGAATGTTTTTATACAAAAATAAAATACGTTTCATATCTGTTTTTAAAAGGTTACTACTAACTCAGGGAAAAATGTTAACAATGTCAGAATTAGATGACGCTTGCCCTATAGCATACACAAATTGATGCAACATATTTATGTATATATCTGTTTCCATTACTCAAGACTGTATAAAAATATGCACATGGTACTTTTTAGCTTGTTTCTGATTTCAAGTGCTTGTCTTTAGTTATATGCCTAAAACAATACGAGGGCTGAGCTATGTTGAGATATTTTAGAATAAAGCTGACTCAAAGGGACTGTTTGCTGTTTAAGCCACTGTATTTAAATTGAAAAGCATCTAAAACAATCTCTTTGTCTAACTGCACATTGTTTTATGTATTATTCCTTACTTTTTATATTTATTAACTTTGCTAGTAAAGTACCAAGACATGCCCTAAATATTAAAACTTTCATAAAAATCTGATAATTTTCTTTTATAGCAAACAGTAATAGTTCTATATGAATCTCCCCAATTAGAGTTTGTAGTCTCATTATTATATTAGATGGTATAACACGCGGTCTGAAAAATAATGCAAGTCCTGAAAAATGGGGGCAAAAGGTAATCTTGTTTTACAAATAAACCAAATGGTACATTTTTGTTAGCACGTTGCCCGCAGGCTGATACACAAAATCAGTGAGGTTACCTTGGGCTGAGTGCAGTGGATGCAGAGACCTGGTCCCAGGCAGTTATCTTCCTGTAATGTTACCCTTGGTGCATCCAAATTTAGCAGACCAGATCCAGCTGCTGTCTTCAAAACAAGCTTTATTTTCAAATAAAAGAGCACTTTCAAAGGTTCGTAGGTAAGTAAGTACTTGGCCAACTGTCCTTGCAGGCCATTTTAAGCCTAGGTAATTTCCCTTTTTATGCTCAAAATGACCTCTTCCATTTAGTTAGGGACTGGCCTTACCCATCCCATGGTTGATAATTATATATTACCCTTAATGAGAATAAGTGGGATCACACCATAGAAAATATGAGGGGACCCATGCATGGGATAAAGCATTTAGGAGCTGTCCCTGTTGTGGGAGGCAGTCCTGGAGTAAGTTTTCTGTTCCCCATCCATAGATCCAAGTTGCGCTTGAGTATAGATAGGGATGAACTTTGTATTATGGATGGATGGAGAGTCTGTTTTGCAGCAGGAGGATCATACTTGTCCCTCCAAACTGTTCTGTTGATGTTGTAGAACAGGTTTAGATCCCTAGACTGAGAATTTCTGATGTCATTTGACTTGCTGATGTGCAGTAAATCCATCAGTATTGGGTTGGAGGATGCCTTGTATGCTAGACATAGGTCACCTCTTAGCAGTCTGTAGGATAATGAGTATAGTGACAGGGCTTTGATTCGGTTCATGTAGGACATGATGTTTAGGCCTAGTATCCTTTTAGTAAGGTATCTCTTTGGACATTCCAGTTGTTGCATGTGTATGGACAGATACATGCCAAGGAGGGCATTATATTAAATGACTGACCTAATGAGGGCTGACTAAAGGGGGACAATGACATCCCTAAATTTAGACACAATCCCTGTTTGTAAGCTGTGCAATATTTTAGAACTTTCTTAAAACAATAGACACATGTCGGTCAAAAGTTAAAGTTGCTCAAAAGTTAGGTCACTGTCCAGACAAGTACCAAAAATTATGAACAACTGGGTCAACTCTTAGAGAAATACTGTCATTGTGGTAGTTCCCTGAGGTAGATGACTTCCCAAAGGATCCAGTAATGCATTTTTTGGCATTTAGTTTCAGTCCGCAATTTTGGCACCAATTATTTATTTGGGACAAACCTTCCAAGTCATTTGGGGATTCAATAACTGCTCCTAGCTTGCAATCATCTGCAAATTTAGTCACACAGATCCCTTTAGATTTTACTTCATCCTTGACTGACAATAGATCTGAAGAAATCATTAAAAGATGAAAGTGCTAATTTATTCGAAAAGATATATTTTTAAGATAATTGCTCAATCCGTTAATTTGGATGGACTAAGGGTAATATAATTTTAGCTGTAGAATCCAGAATCATAGGAAGATAATTACCTGGTACCAGGTATCTGCACATACAGCACAAACCCCAAGACTGCAAGTCAGATAACCTTATTGTTTTTATTGTATTTTACTGCTGGAGCCAACTTTAAGACACACAACAGTTCAGGTTATAGATAAGGGCTAATATGGTGAATTATTTTGTTTGTATAATACACATGGGCTAATGGGGGTGAATTATTTTGTTTTTATATTATATATAGAAGCAGTTCAGTCATTTAACTCTACCTTTCTTAACATATTAAACTCTCTGGCACCTCTTTGTACAGTTAGAATAAAATCTAAAGTATCCCCATGGCTCTCTAAAGTTATCCGTACCCTAATGAGAAATAGGGATAGGCTCTGGAAAGTTTGGATTAGATCTAAACTTCCCACTGACTGGCAAAACTACAGAGAACTTAGAAACTTGACCAAAAAACACATTGCCAAAGATAAAAAGGAGTTTTACTTTAACCTACCTACAACACTAAAATCTAATCACAAAACATTCTGAAACTCGGTCAACCAAATATTACATCCTGGAAACCCTTCTAGTCCCAATCCAAACACAAATAAAACACCTGAAGACACTGCCACAATATTTAACACCTTCTTTATTGACACTGTTACAAAAATGATTAATGCATCCCCTTCTCCTGTGAGTAATCCAAACCATTCTGTCCTACCTTCTGGTTCAGACCCATCCAAACTCCTCTCTAAAACCTGTATCTACTAATTATATCAAATCTCTACTCTCCAAACTAAAACCTTGCTCTACCTCTGCTGATAACATTCCTTCTTACTTCCTCTAACTAGCAGCCAATACTGTTGTTTTACCTGTATCCATCTTGATTAACCACTCCCTCTCTGAGTCTCACATTCCATCCACCTGGAAAGAATTCTATACACTACCTATCCACAAAGGTGGAAATTCCCTAGAAATCTCTAATTTTAGACCTATAGCCATTCTGTCACCCCTCTCAAAGATACTTGAGAAATGTATACACAAGCAAACTCTGCAATATCTCTTACAAGAAAATCTTACTCCTACACAGCATGGTTTCCACCCAAAGCACAGTACTAGTACTGCCCTAATCTCCTTTACCAACACTATTTCTTTGGCTCGTGATAACAACAAACTTGTTTCCTGTTTATTTCTAGATCTATCTAAAGCCTCTGACACTGTTTCACTCTCTTCTTCTTCTTACAAAACTGACTGATCTTAATTTCTCTCCTGCTACTGTCAGTTGGTTTTCCAGCTATCTCTCTGATAGATTACAATCAGTAAAATGGCTCACTGCACTCTCCCCTCCCCTCCCCGTAAAAACGGGAGCTCCCCAAGGATCCATATTGGGTCCATTGCTATTTAATATCGTTACCAATCTACTCTACACCTCTTGCCCTCAGCCATCTCTTATTCAATATGCAGATGATTCTACTGTGATCACCATCTCAGACTGTCCCTCTGGTCTCATTGATACTACTCAAGCAGCCTTTACATCAGTTGAAACCTGGCTCACAAACAACCAACTAATCCTAAATCCCCCCCCCAAAAAAACAAACTTGTACTCTTTTTCCCAAAAACTCTTACCCGCCTTAAATCTTCTTTTTCTATCCTGTCCCTCAATAACACTCAAATAGTACCTGAACCTAGCTCTAAACTCCTAGGTGTCACTATAGATGATCAACTTAAATTTGACTTGCACATAAATAACTGCATCAGGAAAACTCATCTGAAACTAGGTCTCCTATACAGAAATAGACAGTTTCTCACATCTAAAGCTAAAGTAACCCTATCTCACACTTATCTACTACCCAGTCTACTATATCATTCTCAAATACTCACAAACCTTAATACTTCACTCCTAGCAAAACTTAACTTAGCCTATAACAAAGTAGCCAGATTCTCTGCCCAGCATACTTTTAAAACTCATCACTGCATCTCACTTAAACTGGTTGGAACTACCTAACCTGTTTCTGCTCTCCATTTCAAATCTTACACTCTATTATATATCAACCTCTCCACTGCCCCAAACTATCCTCCCTCATGTCTAACTATTCTCCAACTAGATCACTCCATAGCTCTGACTAGGACCTGCTACTTGTATATGAACCTAGAACAAAGATGGGAAGCAACCTATATAGTTACCATCCTACCATAGCACGGAATAACCTTCCACTTCAAATTAGATTACTAAATCAACACAAACAATTCAAAGCAGCCACCAAAGAACACCTAAAAATACTCTGGTCCTACCACTGTACTCATCCACCATGAGCTATTGTCTGACCACCCCTTCTTACTCATGACTATTACTCATCTACTTTCTTAGCACTTCCCTTCCTCTGGTACTGTCTACCTGTACTTTGGCTAACCCAGACTCCTATATACTTCACCATAATCTAGCTTCCTTACAAATACCCTTTATAACTCTGATCTGACAGCATCATATGTCTTAACTGAAAAAATACTTAGATTACAAGAATGCCCTTCCTCACACTTTGACTGCATTTCTATTGACTTGTAAATATTTGATAATTGTCCAAATGTTGTAAATACCACCAAAACATCTCTGTAATACCTTTTCTTTTTATTTTCCCTCTGCATTTGTTGTACTGCACTGTTTTATAAATATATTACAGTAGTTTATAATTGTTTTTCTGGAGCTTTTCTCTCCGGGCCTCCGCTGAAAAAGGGCTAATTGCAGTTCAGTCGGACTACTCCCGGTCAACAAATGTAAAATAAATAATAAAGTAAGTCCAACATATGGACACCCACACCTGAAAGGAGTGGTAGTCAAAACCCAAAAGGTTGAATCCTGCAAACAGAATTATCTGAAGATCTAGGCACAATTCTAATGGGTGCTTAGATGGCACTGCAGATTTAAACGGTGAACATATTATTAAAGATGGCACTGCAGATTGAAATGGTGAAAAAAGTATTACAAAGTTCTTGTTATTTTTATGTGCAAACAAAAACTGTTTCTGCATTAACCCCACAAGGTTTAGAACTAAGGAGGGCTTTTGCATGTGTTAAAAAAGTGATTCCCTGCATTAACCCAAATGAGAATTAGAAGTTAGGTCTGATTTTTACAGAACACATCTGCCTTAATCCTTCAAATTCAGTAAGTATATGCACAAAACACCGAAGCAGCAGGAAGAGTTCAGAAGGTCAATCTCTTTGTGATTTAAATAAGCTATTTTAATTGTGGTTCGTATTTTATTTGTTTACACTTTTTCAGTAATCTTTTCTTTTTTTTTTTTCCACCACATTGCCATAAGTAACCCCTGATTTTCATGTAATGTTCTTGAAACCTTGTGTTGACATTTTTCATGGGCCTTTTCTCACCCTGTTATATACCTTTATACAGAATAACAATCTTCTCCATAAAGGTTCTGAATTCCACTCTGTATCATTTTCATTCATAAAGGGCGGCCACGGTGGTGCAATGGTTAGCATTGTTGCCTCACAGTAAGAGGTTCTCCGGTTCAGTCCTCGGCTGGGGTGCCTTCTGTGCGGAGTCTGCATGTCCTCCCTGTGGTCGCGTGGGTTTCCTCCGGGTGCTCCGGTTTCCTCCCACATCCCAAAGACATGCAGTAGGTGGATTGGACACTCTAAATTGGCCCTAGGTGTGTGTGTGTGTGTGTGTGTGTGTGTGTGTGTGTGTGTGTGTGTGTGTGTGTGTGTGTGTGTGTGTGTGTGTGTGTGTGTGTGTGTGTGTGTGCCTTCTGTGGAAGGTTGGGTGCCGGGCTGGCAACCTGACACTGTAAAACTCCACTGCCAATCATGAGCAGACAGGTGATCTGCTGTGGCGACCCCTAACCAGGAAAAAGACGAAGAAGAATCAATTCATAAAACTATTAACAAGGTATCACATTCAGTTCTGTTACTTCACAGAGAGAGAGAATGAAAAATGCAGATAAGATGTGGACATGTAAAAAAGGCTTACTAGCACCCACAGCCATGCTATAAAAACCCTCTGAACAAGGCCACAAAAGTAAAATATTTACAACGCATAAAGAAACCTAGGAAACAAAGTTACATGACGTTGTTGTTCATTTACTGTGATTAGGTTAAAGTCTGGCTAATTATGACTGTAGTTAAGCTTTGATATAAAAAAAAGAAAAGTTTTGACACATTTCATATGCTTCACTAAACCATTGCACCAGTTTGGCAATCATAAGAACCTCTATCATTTTATGTTCACTAGCTTTTAATCAATCTCTGAATTCCTGCTATTTTTTTTTTCGCTTTTAAGAATCAGTCGCTTTGGACAGGCACTAAACTTTTATGCTCTCTGATAAAATTTTGCAGAATTTCAAGATGCTGAATATGCCAACAAAGTGCCCCTTTCTTTATCTAATGGTAACTGGACTGACAACTTTTACCATAACTACTGTAGCTATTGACCGGTGTACCCAAAGGAGCAATAGTTTGCAGGACCTAAAAAGTCAGACACATTCCAAAGATGGAGACATCTTCATTGGTGGGATATTTGCAATTCATTTGGAAACTGTGAACCCTAACACTGACTTTACAGTAGAACCGCAACCAATATACTGCCAAAGGTAATGTATGTATAATAGAGGATAATTAAACCAATGCCCCAGAAACATATTGAGTTGGTGAGTTGCTATACTCCAAAATGATTAAAAATAGAAGCAAATCATACTAAGTCTATCTGTATAACTGTACTCTGGAAATCACATGATATGTTGAAATCAAACTCTTTTTGGTGTTCTACTCTGCAATTTCTAAACTTAAAGATGTTCTGTGATTAATAAATTTAAAAAGATGTTCTTCGTCCTAAGAAAATTTTATGTACAATCTATATATATATGTGTGTGTGTGTGTGTGTGTGTGTGTGTGTGTGTGTGTGTGTGTGTGTGTGTGTGTGTGTGTGTGTGTGTGTGTGTATTAGGGAATTATCACTGGTCTAACCTTTGCTGTGCTCTTGTAATGGAATAGAAGCTTCTCAGTTGTACTGCATTTCCCTTAATGATCAAAGTACATGGTGCACATAGATGAGATATATTCCATACTAATTTCCTGCATTTATGTTATCTGTGTTATACTATTGTTCTCTTTAAAATTAATGACTTCTTTTGTGCCAGGAGATAAACTATGATAGTACATTTTAGCAGTGACCCATGACTAGATACAGGTAATGATGGATTTAACCACAGTTGTTACAGTTTGATCGTGAGGCAAAGCCCATGTAATCAGACAAAGGCATGTGTAGGTAAATACAGTATTTTACAATGACATTATATAAAGAAAATGTTTATTATTTTTCTAAATAATTCCATTGTATAAACAAACGTTAAAGTGTTCACTGCTTCTCCTGGGAAGGGGACATCTAAGACATTTACTGCACATGCATTCATCATGTACAAGCTAATCCTTGCACAGTACACTCTTCGCAGAAAAAAAAGTTATTCAAATTGGCTGGTGTCTTGAAAGCCATGATTTATTTTCTAAGTTAATAACTGCTTTTGGTCCTTACTGGATCTCCTTTTCTTTTGTTTGATTTTTTTTATTATTTAGGACTCAGAAGTGCACATGCATTGTACAGTTTAGGTCAAAACTAAGTAAATTAGTAAGCATTATGACTCAAAAGAGCATTGGTTGTTGTATAATAAACATACATTAAGATGTCTGCATGGAATGAGGCCAAAGTGGAGTATCCTTTGGAACCTATGTGTGTGTAGTTATCATATTACAACCAACACCATGAGGTGCCTTAATGGTTTACAAAATGAAATTTGCTCTGAGCTGACTGATTCCTTCCACCTCAATCTGCCTGCTGTGTGACTCTGAGCAAAATACTTAACCAGACAGTATTCCTGGATCACCCAAAGAGGGACCCCTGTGGCCAATTGTCTTACATTGTTATCAAATGTATAAAATAAAAATATTTTTATTTTTATACAGCTACAGTATTTGTTTAGAATTTTAGTACTATCTGAACATGAAATTTTAAGATAAGCAAGGAAAAATAGAATAATTCCCATTCTTCTGCAATGATCTGTCACAAATAAAGAGTCAAGCTTAAATAGCCGGTAACAGAATAATTATTGCAGATTATTACAACTATCTAACTATTACTCCCAGCTAGACTGCCCCCTTCAAGATGTCCTTACTATATGCCTAATTATAACTCTGTCCTGGTACTGGGAAATACATCTTCCAAAATCTGCTTGATGATAAACAGCCACAGAAGGGTCCATAACATTTTTTTAAATGCAGGGCCTAGCACAAAAAATAGAGAGACAACAAATGGACCCATTACCTAACAGGAAATCACTTATTAATTGATGTTTTCCAAATGGTTAGAGAAAGCTGTTTACATCTCAGTGTAGCTACTCCCCCTCCCTTAATGAGTAAACACACAGAAGCATTTTTCTGCTGGCCAGACAATAGTGTGCCAAACCCATGTCCATGTAGTAGGTGCAAGTACCGAGACTACTAAAGTCACCTCCTATTGATAAGGCACATAGGCTGGAACTCAGTATTACATCTTACCAATGCAAATTAGTCTGCTTGTCTGGCAGTTAGTGCCGAAAATTAAGTCTATGGACTCCTAAAAACCTTCATCCTGTAGTTCAATGTTTGATTCCCTCACCCTCTGTATACCTACTCTTGGATACTGACCAGGACACTTAATCAGAAAGTGCTCCCAGGCTGAGTCTGAAAAAACTTCACTGTGAATCAGAGCTCTACCCCAGTTAAATACAAATAAAGAAATAACTTTGACTTGCTAGTTAGTCCTTATGAATAAATTCTTTCAAATTCTTCTACTTGTCATGGGCATCAAAGGTAAAGCTCATGACCCTCTTTGACTGAAGCATCCTAAAAGATTAAACTTCCTAAATTTCAGTAGCTCTTGCAACAAAATAGTGTCGGTATGAAGACTTTACATTCTAAAGAAAAGCAATTTCATTGATGCGGCAATATCAGAGGATTGTGGCAGGAAGTAAGCACTCATAATAAACAAAACACAAAATTAGCAAATCTCAGTATCCACAGTATCTCTGTAATTTTTACTGACTAACTCAAAGGACACAACGATCATCCTCATCGAAAGCCCCTGGGTATCTATTGTACCAGCACAACTACCTTTACAGGCAGATAATACTACAAACTTCATCTTGGATATATTCTTTCTGTGTAAAAATCAGAAGTCTGAAACTAGGAATTCTGAACTTAAAAGTGGGACAATGTTAAAAATAACTTTTTGACAGCCTGTTTTCTAAGGCCCCTTCATCTCCAGCCCAACGAGTAAGGAGCTTTACCATCTACACCTAAATTAGTCTTACCCTTAAGTCACCACAGCTCAGTGGTAAAAATAATTACCTCATCAATTCCTAGTTTAACATTTTGGCAATCACAGTTTGAGATACTAATTGTAGAGTTTTTAGTACTGGATTGTGCCAGTCCCATTTTCATATGTTTCCACTACAATTTTCCATTGGATCATACCATTTCACTTCACAGTCACCACCAAAGTAGAATTCATAAATATGCCTATGGCCCTTCCTCAACATGGTAACACTGAACAGGCAGCATAGACATCTGGTTCCTTCACTTTCTAGTCAATGTGACAACAATCCCACTCTGTCGTATTGTTAACTTGTCCCCATGAGAAGGTACCTTCCAACCCATCTGAGTGAGAACTATCAAATCAGACCACAGCATTACAGACCTGTCTCTGTATTGTCATACCTGACAAAAATTTACAAGAGCCTAGTAGGCATGTGAGTTGCAGAATTCTCAACAAACAATGCCTGCTTGCAACACTGCTCCAGGAAGGTCTAAAACATTATTAGATCACACCTGATTTTCAGATAAGCAGTCCTGAACAGCATGGACCAAAACCTGCTTAGTCTTTTCAAAGGCTTTTAGTATAGAGAACTGCAGCTCGTCAGAGCCCTTGCTTCCATTAGCTTTGCCCTAGGACTTCTGAAGCGGATATTAGACTACCTGCAAGATATGCTGCTTTAAGACCTGTTGGATGAAGCTTCCTCCTTACCTTCCCCAGCTTACATTCCTACAAGATTTCATTACTGGATCTCCGTTCTTCTCAGTTTTATTCAACACCCTACCAAATCTCAGCTAGACATATAGATCTGGAAAGTGCTTTCCCCATACCCAGCAAAAAAGAATCACTTGGCAAACTTAAAGGCAGATCATACAACACAGTCATCATCTCCTTGCCATTTGCATTAAAATCAAAGCATTTTGTGAACAAGACATAACTCTCATCTTTGAGGGCTGGAGGGTATGCAATACTACTAAAACTATAGTCATATTATTAGGTACAAAGAAAATGTCTAGTAATTAAAAGCTACATCTACAATCCTAATGACAGCAAAACTGATTCTGCAGAATGCTACAAGTGCTTCGAGTACATTAGTCTTCGGATTTATTCCTCCTACTGTTACATTCATATCGCACAAGCATAAGCCCAATAAAAAACAAAGGGAATTTCTGCAAGATTCTCTGATATGTTATGCATAGCCAATGCCAAGTACGTCATCATCCCACAAACACAATATGGCCTTCCCATCATCTTCAGTGATTTAGCTTTCAGTTTTAATTCCCCTTAAGTTGCTCTAACAAAGGATACAAATTGATGACATGTTTTTGACAAAGCGACTGCATCACTATTTCACTCTAGGGATGGTAAAATGGTTATCACTGAAGGAGGCACCTACTTTTTGACCTGAAGTTCTTTGACCACTGTCCTCCACTGTCACAAAAGTCAAACATCAGAAAATAGTCCTTCTATATCCACTCTAAGTAAGTGGAGTAGGTAATGTACAGAAACCCTCAGTCCAAAATAGAGCCAGAGACAGGTCCATTTCTACTCATCATCTTGCCAACTAGGGTTCTCTTCCTCATAACTTTGATACACTAGACTAATTAAAATTATTCAGGACTACCTTACATACTCAACTAAGTGAGGGATTCCAGAAAAAATGCAAGCTCCCTGTCCTCCAAACGCATGTTCAGCTGGCATTGACTCCTCATTACTATGACCCCTCTCTGCACCCTACACACTTATATTCATTGCACACCTTGATCACAAGGGCTCTTCCCATATTGTAAATAAATGAGTGATCATTTTACCTGCATATACAGCATTCTGCTACACATTCTTATTTCTTTATCTGAGATTCTTCCACTATATTAGACATGTTATTCTGCCATCTGTGTCTTAGGACACACCATGTTTTAAATGTATAAACTTTTTTATGGAATAGATTTGCACTGCATCGTGTCTCTTGTACAGTCACATTTATATCTTTTAATCTTGTATTTTTAACTCCTATGTAGGTCATGTTTAAAATTAGACTTTTTATATTATCTGTTATCAACTGAAATAAAACAACAAAAGAGAAAAACGGGTACAAATATTTATTAAATGACTCCTGATCAGCCATAACAATTTGCAGTGCCCTATTTGGACTATATTGGTGGGGCCCCTCAGTTGACCCCACTTCACCTACTACCACAACCTTCTCTCCCTGGTGGCTTTGTGACCTTTTTTCAGATTAGGTATCAGGAATATATGCTACTACTGCTTATTAAAAATAAAACAATATTTATTTACTGATTTATATTTTTAAAACGAGTTAAAACAGAACTAAGCTATTAAAACTCTTGGATTATGCCTACATCACATTTAAACTGTAATTCCTCTCTCTTATTCTGTATAACTCACTGAGGTCCTGTGTTTACATGGGGCTTTATCAGGTGAGGGCACCTTGGCTTAACAGAAAAAATGTTCCCAAACTCCTGTAGTACTGCCTGGATCTCCTGTAGCTGACTATATAATTCCCACTCCCAAACAAACAAACAAACAAACAAACACACACACACACACACACACACACACACACACACACACACACACACACACACACACACACACACACACTTCTTTCTTTCTCTTTTCTGTCTCCATCTTTGTCTTTCTTCCCCTTATTTGACTCATGCATCACTCTTTCACATCCCATGCTTGACAATAGCATGCACTGTAAATGCTTTGTTTTTTGTATATTATTTTTACGTAGTAATATTATACTATATGATGTGACAGTGTAAAGGTACTCTTATTACAGACTGAATTCTTTTATTACATCTGCTTGTGACCATGCTCATTTATGTTACCTGTTATCCTGATTTATACCTCTCTGCATGCCTGCTCTTACATTACCAATGTAACATTGATATTTAGTAAAGTTTGTTTTTTTGGTTGTATTTCTGTTGTGTTGAATATGAAAATGGTTTAGGTGGATCAGTGCTCAACCTGGGTTAACAAACTTTAAATAAATAAATTAAATAAATAAAACATATATCTTTGTAAGTTAAATACTCAATGCACTCCAACTTCTTTGGGAGGTACTGCAGACAGCGCCAAGCAGACCTTGCTACTAAGAAGCACGCTCATTTTGAAACTTGAAATTTGGTAAAAATCTTCTGAGTCATCACAGCCCCCGATTCTCCAGCCCAATGTCCTTGCATAAAAGGAAGTATGGGACAAATAAGTCAGTAGGGTTGTACTTAATGGTTGTGGGAAGATCTGGAAGGGCAAACAGAATATGAAACATTTCAAACCTCTATCATCCATTATCATCGCATTTTAATCATTTCTTCCTGCATGGGCTTCTTCCAGTCATCACCTGCACTAGCTCTGTATGGTCGGAGTTTCTTGCCCAGTTAATTCTCATACCGTATTACAGTCAATGCGTTTTCACAAAACCATGTAAAACTGTTGAATTTCCTTAGAATCATATCTCTCAAGTGTACCTCATTATGAGGACCATACCTCATTTGGGGTCTTAAAAAATTCATGGTCCTCAAAGTTCCATATCGAAAGGGTCTGTCACATATTCAGTGTTAAAAAAATTTTAACTGATATCCATGGTAAATAAAAATTTATCCTAATAATTCATTAAAAGATCTTTTTTTATAAGTAAAACCAGCATATTTTAAACATCCTATGACCTTCCTAGCTGGAGTTGTTAGTAAGCTGTTAGCATGTGTTCCACATTTTGCCCATTTGTTCCACATTCTGACAGTGTTCCTCATTTTGGACATGGAAGGTTAAGGGCTATGCTTAGAACGCTCATAAATACTAACAGTAATAACCTTAGGTTTTTAGAAATAGCGTTGCTCACACACTACCCCACTTATAACTATTTCTGAAAGTTTATTTGTAATTATTTTTTTAAAGTGAGTTAGAACATGCAGATATTTTCCAGCCATATTACAGGTCACAAGGGCAATAGTAAGGACTACACATAGGGATAATTTAAGCAGTCACAAAGAATCATGTTTTGGCAGGAATGGCTTAAGTAAACCCACATAGTTGTAGGGAGAACATAGAAAATCCATATAGTTTGTTCAGCATTTTATAATAAACTTTCCCAAAAAAAAAAACTCCTCCCCAGTGTAATCCAACTACTTCCTTGCTTTAAATCTCCATTATTTTGTATGTGACTCAACCTGTGATACCCCTGCAATACCTTTATGATTCAAACTTCTGTTACACACACACAAACACACACACACACACACACACACACACACACACACACACACACACACACACACCTCATTTTTTACTTCCTGGGATTGTTTTGCTCCCTTCTCTGACTACATTAAGCATTTATCTGGCATACTGTTGAACTGGCAACATTCTGTTACAAGTTTTTTCATCAGAGGTTGCCTCCCATCACAGTGTCTGTTGTTATTATTTTTTTTTTCTTAATGCAAATCAATGCTTCTTTTCATACTAAGATGCACTATTCCAAAGTTATCATAAATCCCATGAAGGTAAGAGTAGTAAAAGAAAACACCACTCTATCAGTCTTCAAATTAAGCCTGGTTTTTACTATTTCCTGAGACAGTAACTAGTGGTAACTCAAAACTAAATGATTAATCAGACCAGCTTTGGGTTGAAAACTCTGCTGAGCCCTGAGCAACAGCTGCTGACCATTATGGCAGGATGAGGGCTAAAACACTGAGCCATACAAAAAAATGTGAAGCTGCAGTTATTAACTATATAGACTAGCCTCTAGAATAATGCATGACAGAAATGCTGTCTGCCCCACTAACAGGACTTGTAACTACTATGGGTGCAAGACTATCAGTAGGAAAATGCCTTGCACTTTGCCGTGGTGTCTTTCAAGCAAATCTGCAGGCCACATAACGATCCTGTTATAACCTAGTCCAGGGCACGCTGAAGGAGTGTGGCCCTATTGGACCAAATAGGTCCAACTGGCCTAAGACCAACCCTGAGATGACTCTGTCATAATACTTCAGCACAAATAATGTTTTATAAGGAATGAGATGAACTTGCTTGCCTCAACAAGTGGTGCGCTGGAAAACTGTTAGGATACTCAAGACAAGTGTCATTAAGATATCACCACGGCCCACAGCAGAATCAGTGGAGGAGGTAATAGGCTTTCTAAATTGTTCCAACATGTGGCCTTAGCAGCCAAGTCTAAGATGAATTTAGTGAGCCTCGTACAAAAAATTATCAGAAGGTCACCTTTTTGCCTACAACGTTTTTAAGACTTGCAAAAACTTCTTTTTAACTCATTATCTCAAAGCTATACTTCTTTAAGAGGAATGTTCCTCTATAACAGTCTTAAAAATTCTGTGTTCCATTTTGTCCACACTGAAAGGATATGGCACACATTCATTGTTAATAATTTTTTTTAACAAATATCCATGGTAAATAATACTGAATAATATTGAACCATATTAATTCATCAAGAAAATTATTTTTAACTATGAGGAAACAGTAATAACCATTCTGTGATCTTCCTAGTTGAAGTCATTAGTAAGTGTTCCATATTTTACCCATTCACCTGACAAAACCTCACAGGAAGCCAATGAGAACACGCAGATTCTGCATAGAAGGCACCTTGGCATAGAAATAAACTGAAAAACAATGAGCTGTGAGACAGAAACACTAACTGCTGCACTAGTATGCTTTCAGTTGACTAAGATTCAGTCATCTTGGACAGATGAGTGAATTTTTTGCAGAGTTTCCAGGCAAGGAAGAGATGTCCCCTGTACCACAAATTACAGGAACTTCAGAGCTGATTACAATATTAAGGATGTACACTGGGCTGTGCCCCAGAATGAAGGGTTGTGCAAGCTTTGCCCTAGAAAACAATGTTCCTTTGTTTGTTTGTTTGTTTGTTTGTGTGTTCATTTGTTTGTTTGTTTTTAGTGACTGAGCACATCTGGTTTTCAGACATGAAGTTGCATTTGAAACATTTGGGACAGACTACTTTAAACAGTTAATCTACACCAATAACTGCTGTAACTGGAAACTGAGGTGCGTTTGAATCTGACAGAGAAGAAGCTTTTTCCACATGAAGCTTTGTCAAAATTAATTTATTTATTTTGTTTCATAACTGGATATTCTTTGTACTGTTTGTACAAATGGTACTTAACTGATGTACAGTAAGGATGATTCACACTATAATATTTGTCTGATTTTGATATTACTGGTAGAAGACACCTATCAACCAAAAATTAACTGCTGAAACTAATTTCTGCAAGTTTTATCTCTTATTAAGTGCAAAATGTACAACTATGGAAGAACAGGGTTTGATTCACACATCCCACATTTGCCCATTGTGTGACCTTGAAAAGTCACTCAGCCAGACAGTGTTTGGCTCCTTAATATGCTTATGAACTGCAAGACTAGTAACTACCCATATTATTTGTGCCTTTTGTTTAACTTGCACAAAACGCTTTGAATGCAAATGATGTTTTGAATCTGCTATTGCTGATTTGTGTGAAATGTTTCAAATGGATATCAGTTTTTCTTAAATTAATGTTTGCTATTTTGACAATGGTTTTTAATTGTTTTCTTTTTATAGTTCATAGGTTCATAGGTTGATACTAGGCTATCTGCCCTAGGGCATTTATAAGCCTAGCCAGAGTGTGTTTGGCTTTCGCCACCCTTTTAGATTAGTTGGCTGTGCCTCTGTATAGTAGGTCATGGAAAGTAGCCCTTTTAAGGTTAGTTTACTGTACCTCTGTCAAGCAGGGACACAGAAGAGATCCCAGGGGTAAACTTATGATCTCCCATCCACTCATCAAGATTTCTCTTGAAGAGGGTCAGTGAGGGGCTCTGCCTAACGTGGATTGGGATTTTGTTCCAGAGTGAGGGGAGCCTCTGGGATATGAATCTGCCCCTCCAGCATGTCCTATTTATTTCTGTGCTGAGGTTCAAGTCCCTGGAGCGTGTAGCTCTAAGGGATTTGGATTTCCTGAGGTGAAGCATGTCCATTAATTCTGGGTTGGACATGGCTTTATACATCAGACACAGATCGCCTCTGAGTAGGCGGTACGCAACTGAGTAGAGCTGGAGTTTCCTTAGCCGAACTGCATAGGGCATCTGTTTGAGCCCCTTGATCCTCTTGGTGAGATACTTTTGGGGTCTTTCCAGTTGCTGAAGGTGTCGGGTAAGGTACATCCCAAACGGGGCATTGTACTAATTATATTTATAGTGCTTTTGTTATAATTTGCTTAAATTAAATTTAACTTAGTAATGTGCAGAATTCTGAGTGAGATTTCTTTTCATGTCTGCGTATGTTAATTCACTTAATGTGCTAATCTGCTGAATATGTTAATAAGACAAATGCTTTGAGGGGGATCTTTCCCTGGATAACACACAGGAACTTAACCATGGCAAAGTGTGTGAATCATAATTTAAGGAAACTAACAGCATTGCAGCCCTGCAGTAAGAAGTCTTGGCTTTGTAAGGACATAAATCAAGTTTCTTATTTATTAATGTTATCTAGATATTAAAAACTAATCACTGAGCAACATAAAAAGGGGAAAATGGGCCAGCAAAGTGGTAGTCAGATTTGGTTAAAATAATAAATAATTAAAATAAATTATGAAATCTAAAAACAGTCTCCTAATGTAGATTCTTCAGTGATATATGGCATTACATTTTCTTTAGCAGGGATCATAGGAGTATACGTGTGTGGAACAAACATCTTAGGTTTATAAATAATATCAAATTGCAAAGAATTTTCCACATTTTCCATTTGGCTTGCACCTTTCTTTCATAGCCTATAAGAACTGACCAGTATTATTGATAAACATGAACTCAATTAAACATTATAATCATGATTAGCATTGAGAATGTTGATTAATGTTTGAAAGATAGCCATACCATTATTTGTCTCTCTCAAAGGACACTAACAATCATGGTGGTAATAGCTGATGTGATGTGCTGAATATAGCGGAGTACAGTTTTATGTATTCAACAGAATCTGTTTTTTGTACTGTACTGTACTGTATTAACACCACTATGTACATGCTTATTTGGACAATATTGTTAATATATCAGGTGCTTTTTTGTCAGAAGCAGAATTGAACATGTTGGGTTTAGGTTTAAAATGTATGCCTACTGTTCTGACTCTTGCTGGGACTACATTTTTCCACTGCTGGAAAGATAAGTCAGTTAACTCTTTCAGTTGTAGTATGAGTAAGGATTAAGAGTTGCCAGGGTCCTGCTGCACAGTGTTTGACTGGTACAACGCAAATTAATGAACTTGTTTAACAGCCCTGATGGGTATAGCACTCCCTTGAGTATTAAACTGTTGTGTAATGTGGATAAGCAAAAGGGGGATGTTCTGATCCCTAAAACTACTGAGCTTACATTATATTATATTATATGGGAGCCTAACAGGTAATCAGATTTAGTATTATTATGTTTACAGATTTCACCTAAGATACTACCGCTTTGCTCTTGCTATGGTGTTTGCCATCAAAGAGATAAATGAAAATCCAGCTGTGTTACCAAACATCACTCTGGGTTTCAAGATTTATGACTGTTGTTATTCTGAGATTCGAGCTCTCGAAGGCACCTTTTGGCTTTTGTCCCAATGGCAAAGCAAAGATGCAAAGTCTAGCTGTGGCATTCGGTCACTGCCTTCTGCCATTCTTGGTGCATTACCTTCCAAGTCCTCTCTCCCAATGGCCAGAATTCTGGGCATCTTCAGGTACCCACAGGTATGAACCATATATGAACACTAACTTGATTAGAAATTTCAGGGCTGTTCAGCTTTATATTCTCAAGAAAATGGATTTATAGTAATTTAATATTCAGTATCTCAGTATCATAAACTATGAGCAGAAAATATAAGGAATTTTTTGAATTAATGCTGATTCTAACCAGTGCCCAGAAGTTTGCAAAACTTAATTGTGATTCTTTGGTGCAGACTGCAAGGCTCTCAATCTGAATTTAAGAAATGAGATGGGGATTAGCAGAATCTGGCAGTGGGAGGTGGTAGTAAGTAGCCAGTAGTAGTTGGTCATTTCAGAGGAGGAATATAATGAGTTTAACATAAAGAAGGGACTATGTCATAGGTGATAGTGCAGTAACAAAGGGCGAATGAACAGAGGTTAGACAATTGCTTAGAGACAGGTGTGGGCAATGGATGAAGTATGCATGAGGACCCATCTCTGGAAACAACAGAAGAAGGAAATACAATGGTCTGCTAGAAAAAGGAGTGATGCATCTGCCTAATGATAGGATACTAATAAGAGGTGTTAGCGGCCCCCTAGATATTTTATATGGCCCCAGGGACCACCAGCACAGTGGGTTGCATATGAGATGCCATTGTAGCAGTGATGTGCTTTATCGTGTCAACAAGCTAAAACAACTTCTCCAGGATTACATCCAGGAAGGGATGCAGTTGTTATTACACACATCCTCCACCATGACCATATGTTCAGTCTCCATTGTCCTATGGATGCGGCATCTTTCCAGGGAAGATATAGTTTTACATGTGAAGCAGGATCTGTAATAACATTGTTATCTGAGTGATTCTCTTCTGGAAACAAAAAGCACTGGAAGGACAAATGGCAATACAGGAAACAGAAACCATGAGTCAAATGATGCATTATGTTGTGCAACCGCAATGCACACAGCTCACCTACACAGTGTGCCCATCAACCTAAACCCTAAGGCAAAACAGCTTGCCCAATACACTAATCATAGGTGACTCAATAGAGAGGCACACTGATGTCCCACTCAGAAGGTAACAGTCAGCTGTCTATCAGGTGCCAGAATCTGACACATAACACACACACTCAGGTCACTCCACAAGTACAAGTATGACTCTGTCACTGTCCACGTTGGTGTGAATGACCTGAGATGCACCTCCCTGGACTGCATGAAAAGAGACATGGAGGAGCTCTCGGATTATGTGGCCCAGGTGGGTATGACCCTAGCCCTGAGCAGCATCATACCATTGCCCAGAATGATACCACAGTACAAGCAGAAAATTATTGACTTCAACAATTGGCTAAGTTTCTGGTGGCATTCTAAGGGGATCCAGTATCTGTCTGCTTGGGATGACATGACTGACAGACCTCGATGCTTTGCCAGAGATGGCCTGCATCTGTCAACCCTGGGTTTCCAGATACTGGCTAAGGCTCTTGCCACCCCTATAGTGCCTTTTTTAGGTGATGTTCCAAAGACCAAATTACCACCATAACAGCTATAAATAAATGCAATCTGAAGGTCATGCTGCTCAACGCTAGAAGTCTAAATTTCAAGAAGCACTTGCTCGAAGCACTCCTCAAAATGGAGAACATCGACATTTGTGCTGTAATGGAGACCTGGTTTAAAGTAGCAAAAAGCACCCCCTGCACTATCAGGCTATAACTCATTTCACACCTTTCGGCCCCAGAACATGGACCAATGCTTAAAAGGCGGTGGTGTCTCCATATTCATAAAGGATATGCACACCTCCAGACTAGAAGACCAGCATAACGAATCAGAGATACTTCAGATACAACTAACATTGGGTAAGATGGCGATTCAGGTTGTAACCTGCTATAGGTCCCCAACCATGTCCCAAAACTCTCACTCCACGTTCCTAAGCACCCTGGAAACTATTAGGGTCCGACACAACACTCTCATACTAGGTGACTTCAACTACCCCTCCATCAACTGGGAAAACTACTCATGCACCAATACACTGGCCCAACGCTTCCTGGAATTCATTAATTCCAATGCTCTGGACCAGCTCATTCTTACCCCCACTAGAGAGGGAGCAACACCCTTTACCGGGTTATTACAAATATGGACAACTGTTGCTCTACACCAATAGTCAAGTCCTCCCTGGTTTGATCCGACCACAAACTAATCACCATGGAAATCCACATCTCACCCACAACCCCCGCAAAGGTAACCACCATGAAAAACTTCTCCAAAGCTGACTTTGGGCTCCTAAAAACAGGTGGCTAACTTCATGGCACCCATGTCAATGGAAAATAGATGCATGACTGCTGAATCATACACCAATGCACTGCACAAACATGTACATAAATGGATGAAACTAGCCATACCCAACAGAACCAAGACCCTCCCCTCCAAAAAAGGAAGCCAGTCTGGTGGTCCCCTGCTGTTAATAAACTCTACAACAAAAAGAAGAAACTGTTGCAGAAAAAGGTGAAGTCCCAAGACTTGAAAAACTCCCTTATTAGCCTCAACAAAAAGTTTTAAGATCCCTCATCAAAACCTCTAAAGCCAGCTATGAAGGCAGAATTGCGGCAGACACTAAAAACAACCACAAAGCCTTCTATAGTTATATCAAGAATCTACATGGCAATACCCAGATTTGCTCTGAGTTACTGCACAATGGTACCTCCTATATTGAGCCAACAGATATTGCCAACATACTGGCCAACAGATTCAGTGCCAACTTTACCCCTTTCTCCCTCCTTAAAGGACCAATCACAATACCAGAGGAATGCCAGGCACCCAGTATTACTGCAGCACAGGTTAAAGCTGCATTGTCTAAGGCCAAGAATACAGCTTCCATGGGACCTGACAATATCCCAGGATGTGTTCTACATGAACTACAAAGAGAAGGGGCACCACATCTGTGTGCCCTGTTCAATCACAGCCTCACCTCAGGCTTTGTCCCTACCAAATGGCGCACTACTACAGTCATCCCTCTCCATAAAGGGGGAGTGACTACAGACCCTGGGAAGTTTTGCTCGATTAGCCTGACGAGTCTGATATGTAAAGCTATGGAGTGCATCATCATGAACCTAATTAACAAGGATATAGGGACTCTCCAAACTCTAGATCCCACACAGTTTGGTTTTGTGAAAGGCAGATCATGCCGGCTCAACCTGGTTGACTTCTTTGAGTTAGTCATCAGAGGTGTGGATGAGGGCAAGGCAGTTCATACAGCCTACCTTCATCTGGCCAAGGCCTTTAATACCATTTCCTACTCAGGAATTATTGATAAACTCACCAAACTAGGCATCAACCCCTATATCACTTGGTAGGTTGCAAATTGGCTCACAGACAGAACCCACAATGTGAAAGTAGTGGACTCCAAGTCAGACTGCTAACCAATCCCACAGTGATCATTTCTGGGTCCTCCTCTGTTTGGCATCTACTTCTCAGAAGTCCAAGCCAACATGGAGGGATCTGGCTGACCAAGTTCGCAGACGACTGCAAGCTGGGAGCCATTATTAACTCCCCAAGTGATGTAGACATCCTACAGAAAGGCCGCACTGAGGAACAGTAGCATGCACCAAATTTCACGAATAAAAAACAAACTCTTGAAACCAAACGTGAAAAAAGACTAAAAAAGGATTGTCCACACAAATGCTGTAGTTGAGCGCTTTCTTTCATTTTAATATAAACAAACTTTTTCAGAACTATCAGACAATCCCATACATTAATTTAAATACAAGAGTTTTGCTAATTAATAGCCCAATCAGCTTCCATTCATCTAATTCCTTAAATATCTTAACAAATTTTCTTAAAATAGTATATATATATATATATATATATATATATATATATATATATATATATATATATATATATATATATATATATATATATATATATATATACACACAGAAATTTACATCCATTCTTAAAATTACATATGCTATTATAATAATGTTAGTATTAATAAAAAAAGTTTAACTCAATAATATAACCTATCATTTAAAAGACACAACATTTAAGGTCTCATTTAGACCAGGAATTTGGTCTGCCTTCAACAATACTTGCCATCTTAATTCTTTAATTTCAAGAGCATTGTTAAACTCTGTAACAAAAGGGGTGAAATCAATTCTATCCAATACAAAAAATACAAATTTTTTGAAGTTAGAATACTCTAAAGCATGTTTCACTAGCGCATTATTAATATCTTTGTTTTTAATAGCCAGGCGATGTTCATAGATTATTTTATATAATGCTCTCACAGTTTTTCCCATATAAAAATTGTGGCAGGTGGAACACAATGCCAAATAAAGTAAAGTTTAAAAATCAGATATAGAATTCAAATATACCATAAAATCTGAAAGCTCATTTTCTACTCCATTCCATATAAAAAACAAATTATCTATAAAATGTTTATAAACAACTATGTATTTTGCAAAAATAGAATTAAAAATAAATTGCCTTTCCCAAACCGTCATATAAATATTAGCGTAACTGGGGGACACTGCAGCCCCCATAGCTACCCCATTCTTTTGTCTATATTATTCTAAAATTCAAAATAATTATAAGTCACGGTAACATCCAAAATATCAGTAAATTAATTAACTTCATCAGCAGAAAAGCATTGTGACTCATGAAGCACTTTATTAACCCTTTCCAACTCCTCATCATTAGGAATAACAATGGAAAGTGACAGCACGTCTGCAGTTGCCAACCACATATCATTATCCACTGTTATTCCCTTGACGAATCTACAAAAATCAAAACAGTCTTTAAAATAAGACTGCTTTACTAACTACCCTTTTGTAAAAAAGTGCCTACATAAATAGCCACGGACTCAGTTTTACTACCACTACTAGCAACAACAGGTCTAAAATTAGGCTTATCCAAATTCTTATGTATTTTGGGAAGGCCAAAATGCCTTCCTAGTTTCGGTTTATAAATTATATAAAGTACTCAGCTATTTCATTATTAATCCTTCATTCTATCCACATTCCTTTATATATGAATCTATCAAACTGTATGAGCGCACTTCTGCCATACTCACTACAGTATAATTTTCATTATTTAACATATCAAAAATACTTTGTAGAAACTGTACTCCATGACTACTATTGTGTTGCCTTTATCAGCTTTAGTAATGTAGACATCATTATTATTTAATTCAAAAAGAGATTTC